>NC_047521.1:2727369-2809672 GCF_902827115.2 Pseudochaenichthys georgianus | reverse complement strand
CTCTGGGTAGATGGTTTCCCAAAGATATGAGAAAGAGGTTCTCAGTCATGCTTTGGAGGAGCCGGGTGCACGGGGCATTCGGGTGTCATGAGCAACTTTGTGTAAATATGGTTTGGGCGGGGTGGTGTCATGTTCTTGTGTTTAACTTGAACATTTACATTTTTTATATAGATGTAGAAGTACATTTTCATTTTTTATGACATAGATATTCATTTTTACTGATATATAACTTCTGTCTATGTATAATGTATTATTGTTTCTTCATTTTTCAACTTATTAAAATAGCTGAGTATAGGCCTACACAATATGCTTCTCTATCATATATAGACCATTAGTGTTTTTTTATGTGTGTGTGTGTATATATTATATATCGTGTGTCTTTTGCAAAATACCTATCATACATAACATAGGCTATCAAATACCAGAATATTCTATTGCTGTTAAGCCTACTATGAATATTAAAATACGCCGAATCATGTGTCCGGTATCATGCCTACATATATGACGTTTGCAGAAACCCCCCCCCCCGTGAAAATCAGTTTTGTATTCAGCGAGTTATGATTGATAAAATGCGCCGACACTTCATTGCGCCTGCCAGACAGATTACACTGAGTGGAGCGGGTGACCGGTCCAAGATGGCGGCCCCACGGCTCGTCAGCGCCAATAGGCAGCAGCGGTCGATGCGGCGTCTACTCTTTATATGTCTATGATCCTCAAGTCCGCACAAAACACATGTCACATCATTATTGTTTGAATAAACCATTTTTTGCTGACGCATCCAGGCTTCGGCCAAGGGCGCAGCTCAAAAAAATGAAAAGAAAAACAATAAACCATAAATCCCCTTCTGAGAGCAGCTACGGCCTCTCTCAAAAGGCGGATAATAAACGGGTCTGTGAAGGCACCACCGCCACGCGCATGCGCAGTGCCGGTTGGGGCTTTAAGGGCACTACCGCCACGTGCGCACGCAGTGCCGGCTAGAGCTGTAAAGAACGGCCCGTTAATCCTTTCCCTTTCGAGAGCAGCTACGGCATCTCTCAAAGGACGGATTATTGACGGGCCCGTGAAGCCACCGCCACGTGCGTAGTGACGGTGGGGACTGTTGAAATGGGGTACCACCGTGTTCAGACACTAGAGGGCCCCATGACACAACAAACAGAGTCTCAGAGGGCAAGAGATGTGACATCTCCGCTGGCTCTAAGGAGCACACAGTGGAAGATGCTCACAACATCTGCTTGGGTTTTCAAGACAGTAACACGGGGTTACAGACTCCAATTCGCTGTCACCCCCCCTCGTTTCTCGGGCATTTTGTATTCACAAGCCCGGGGAGAGTCAGCCCATATTCTAGAGAGAGAGATCCTCTCACTTCTAGAAAAGAGAGCTATATCTGTTGTACCTGCCGAGCAGAGTCAGAGTGGTTTTTATTCCAAGTACTTCCTCGTCCCAAAACGAGGAGGGAACGGAATCCGGCCAATACTGGATTTGAGGGTTCTGAACAGATATCTAAAAAGATATAAATTCAGAATGCTCACTCACACATCTCTGCTGCGTCTCGTGCGACAAGATGATTGGTTTACATCAGTCGACCTGAAAGATGCGTATTTCCACATCCCAGTATATTATCCACACAGGAAATATCTGAGATTCGCATTTCAGGGGATCTGTTACGAATACAGAGTACTCCCCTTCGGCCTGTCTCTCAGTCCAAGAGTGTTTGTACGATGTACAGAAGCCGCGATAGCCCCGTTAAGACAACAGGTTATTCGCCTGGCGACCTACCTAGACGACTGGCTGCTTCTCGCACAGTCGGAGCACGAGGCTATTACGCAGACAAATGTTCTCGTAAAGCACCTGCTCAACCTGGGTTTCATAATAAACACAGAGAAGAGCATGTTGTGCCCCGCGCAGACTATACTCTTAGGGTTACGCCTGAACTCGGTGCCCTTTACAGCCCGCCTGTCAGCGGAAAGAGTGAAAGCTTTCAGAGCTTGTCTCGCTTTATTCCAGCGTCGCAAACATGTTCTCTTCAGAACATGCCTGCGGTTGATGGGGCTCATGGCGTCAGCCATCCTGGTCGTACGACTAGGACGCTTACACATGAGGGAGTTTCAGCGCTGGGTAGCCGCTCTAAAACTAAACCCTGCGCGTCATGGTGCGCGGAGGGTAATGGTTACTGTGAAATGCGTAACGGCACTGCGCCACTGGCTGCACCCGACTTTTCTAGTACGGGGCGTGCCTATGGGTGCTGTCCTTTCACGAAGGGTGGTCACCACGGACGCATGTCTGACCCCCTAAACGCACCAGGAGCGTCTGCGCCGCGTTACGGCCGCGCCGCGGCGGTCGTAAGGATCGCGGCCACTCTAGTCAATGGGTGCTGTTCCACCACACGCGCCGCGTTACGGCTCAGACGCGTCCCAGAAGCGGCTCGGCGCAGCGCTTCTCTAAAATTAGGATGAATCCTATTTTTGCCGCGGCGCAGCCGTAAGGTAAGGTCGGGCAGGCAGCCCCCCCCTCGCAGGAAGTGGAAAGGTGAGCATCCGGGCCAGGCCCATCCCGCGTATATACTAATTTAGCAGACCCCCCTCCTTCATCACAACACCTCCACTACGATACGCACAATGGACGACGAGGTGTTCATAATGGAAGTGGAGAAACACACAATTTTATACGATGTAACCAATGCTTTTTACAAGGACAACATCAGAAAGGACAAGGCCTGGTTTTTAGTCGCTGCAGTTTGTGGAGTGGAAGGTAACAACTACATATTAATGTTTTAAAGTTAATTAATACTTGTAGGTACAGTACAGAGCCATTCAGTAGTTTCACATCTTGTGAAAGTCGTTAAAAAACTGTTCAGTAAACTTGCATTTCACAATAAAGTAAGATCTTATTTCCTATATCAAGATTATAATATTATTATATTGTATTTATATTTTTATAAATATTGGTTTTTTAACTATACTTTATCTTGTGAATTTCGCCCAGGGATCAATACAGTTGTGTTTAACTCTTTATAATGATATTATATTTTTGTATTATAGTTTGTTTTTATTCATGTGTTATAACAACTACCCAAAATACTCTCAATAATGTTTAAATACAGTATGCTGTGGTGGAAAATCTTGCATTTATAGTCAGATAAATTGTGAGGACAGACAAGAATAATTTGGCAGTCATTTGTCAGACAAAACCATTTATTATAAATTGTATTACATACACAGTAGCGCATCCTAGGCGATAGCTGAATGCTAGGCTGACCAATGAGTCCCTGGAAGCCAAGTATCTGAAGGGTAAAAAAAAGCAAAGAAAAATATGTGAAATCATGTTATTAATCTGAATCTATTCTTTGTTTCAGTCGACAAGGCAAGGCACGATGGAAGTCACTTTGGGATGCTTTTGTTAAAAACAGGAAGAAATCTCTCCCAAGTGGATCTGCAGGCGGCACGCAAAAGGGCTGGAAGTATACAGACATAATGTCCTTCCTTTTGCCCTATGTACAGCAAAGGAGGTATGTATGCACATATTTTAATTTATATAATTTTGTAATTTGTGATGATGTATTGCAAAGGGTATGAAAGACTTTATTTTAAATTACATAAATATGTTCCTATTGCATAAATTAATCCCCAGAAAAAAGGTTTTAATTGTTTTCATGTTGTTTCTTTTCATATAGTTCAAAAAGCAGCTTGAGCAATCCTTCCCCTGTAGAAGCCATGGAGAGAGCATCTACACCCCTGTCATTGGAAACAGAGGAACATGCCAGGACAGCATGTAGATCTCCAGCCCCACCACCTCTGGTACCCACAACCTCTGCAGAGAGGCAAAGGCCCTCTAGGTCCCGTAGCCCCAGGGATCCCATTTCCACACCAGCAGCGGCCCAGCGTTCCACACGGGACACAAGGAGGAGGCCACAGAGCACAGACCTTGGAGAGCAGCTGATATCTCTACTGCAGGAACCTCCAACTGCACCACACATGCCAGACTCAGAAGGAGGAGTCATACTACTTTGCTCTCAGTCTTGTGCCCATGTTGCAAAGACTGGACAAAGACAGAAAACATCAGGCAAAAGTCTGTATTTTAAACACCTTCCACAACTTGGAAAGAGACACCCAACACCAGCAACATTGGCAGCCCATTGACCATCCCCCCGCCACTCAACATTCCATTCACACCTCCAGGCCAGTAGCCTTTCGGCCAAGTGTACCCCAACCCCCACGCGCCCAATCAACACCTACAGGGCCATCAGACATGCTGTCCTCCAGCAGTAGCTCAGCTTGGCAGGAGTCTTTTTACGAACAATAGTTGAGCAATTGAGTTCATTGTTTTTTTTACTGTAAATAGTTACTTTTTTTGTGTTGATTGTTTATATTTGATGTTTCTGTTTAAAGTGTTGTTTGGGGTGAAATTGTTAAAAAATAAAACCTTTATTAAATTTGTGGTCAGTGATGTATTGTCTGTGAAATGTGCATGTTACCTCAGTGCAACAGCCAGTCTCTGCTTGGGTTCTATGGCAGCTCTGTAATTTGTGGATTGTCTGGTCAGTTCAGGGCCCAGGAGGGACAGCAGTCAGTTCAGGGCCCAGGAGGGACAGCAGTCAGTTCAGGGCCCAGGAGGGACAGCAGTCAGTTCAGGGCCCAGGAGGGACAGCAGTCAGTTCAGGGCCCAGGAGGGACAGCAGTCAGTTCAGGGCCCAGGAGGGACAGCAGCTCATCCATCTGCTCTGCACTCATCCGAAAATATTGGTGATGTCGTTGGCTGTCCAGCCTCAGCTCAGCCACGAGGTGATGAAAATCACCTTGTTGTCTCCTTTGCTGGTTGAGGGGGTGCACCCAAAACCCGGCTCCCCCCATCCCCCCGTAGTCTTTCAAGTAGGAGAATACATGCCAGCGTTCTCCTCCGGTTTACAGGCACTGTAAATTATATATATATAGAATAATTATGATGATGAATGCATATTTTTTTACCACTAAAATACAGCAACACATCTTTGATTCATGTCGTTTATAACTGGAATATTACAATTATTATTAACTGTGTCTGTAGTCTACAACACAACAACATAGGAAATAACAACAATAAACCCGATTTAAACAGACACAAACATAAACTATTTAACTACGTAGCCTACTTACTTGTAGAAGTACAAATGTCCAGGAAATATTCCAAAATCAACAACAACTGCGAGGCTAACATCAAAGACATTTATACCAGATACAACGGGAAGTGGGAACAGGAAGCACTCGGGGAGTAGTAGAAGAGAACAGAGCATTAACAGCAGGATAACATTGGGTCACTCTGGATTAAACTCATCACTGCATCTGATTGGAAAACATCCAAATGGCAATTGTGATGGTTGCCAACAACCAGAGACAATACATCATGTATTTTTTAGCTGCCTGGAATATACAAGGCAAAGACTCATTCTGAAAACTGCACTGGAACAACTCAACATCAAGGACATGGATTTCAAGTCAATATATGTAAAATAAATCAAGAAATGAAGCAAACAAGCTGATCTTCAAATTCCTCAAAAGCACTAGTTTGAGGATAAGGATTTAATATGAACATTTAATAACTCAACAGTAGGTGGCGATATATGCTCCAAGTGGAAGCGATTCGCCATTAAAGAGAAGAAGAAGAAGAACTGCAGGCTGCACACACGACGCTCCGCTTCCGCAACGTTTTGAAATGCGCCTGGTGTGTTAGGTCGCAGGAGGAGGGCGCAGCGCGTGTGTTTAGGGGGTGACAGGTTGGGGAGGTATTTATGAAGGCCGTCCGGTGAGGGGTCTCTGGAGCAGAGACCTCCGGTGTGCCTCACCCTAAAGCACTTCCTGCCTTTTCTCAGAGGACACCATGTCCTCGTGAGGACAGACAATACGACGACAATATCGTATATATACCGCCAAGGGGATTTGCGTTCTCTCCAGTTACACATGCTGGCACGCAAACTGATCCTATGGAGCAGCGGGCGTCTCCTCTCCCTGAGAGCGACGCACGTACCGGTGTGTCGAACCTCGGGGCAGATCTGCTGTCCAGAGGTGCACCACTATATGCAGACTGGACTCTACATCCAAGGATTGTGAGCCAGCTGTGGGTGCGTTATGGCAGAGCCGCGGTGGACCTGTTCGCATCAAAAGAAAATGCTCAATGTCAGCTGTTCTTTTCGATGCGCGACTTAAACGCACCGTTAGGCGTGGACGCACTCGCACACGTTTGGCCTTCGGGCCTTCTGTACGCATTCCCACCCCTGGCTCTGATTCCCCAAACTCTGGCAAGAGTGAGGGAACAACGCCACACACTTATCCTGATAGCTCCGCACTGGCCAGCTATGTACTGGCTGGCAGAGATTTATCAGCTGCTGTGCGGGCAGCCATGGCAGCTCCCGCTACGCAGGGGCATACTGTCCCAGGCGGGGGGTGAGATTTTTCACCCACACCCAGAGCGCTTGGCCTTATGGGCCTGGCCCGTGGGTGGTACAACCTGAATATAGTGAGACTCCCTCATAGGGAGTTAACACTATTCAGAGTGCGAGAGATTCCTACACCAGGTCTCTCTAACATAGTGCTGTTACTGACCCTGGCTTCCGCCAGGCGAGCCAGTAATGTTTTCAGACACTGTCTGTACATGTACCCAATGGATATTGAGACATTTCCTCAGCCGCTGGGTCCCTACGGGGAACAGCAGCGGGTTTTGCTGTGTCCAGTTTGTGCTTACGCACCTGTATGGACAGATCAGGGGTGCTTGTCATAATGACCCACTCCTGGTGTCCTGGGCTAACCCTTAAATTAGGCAAGCCGGTTACTAAGCAACGGCTCTCCCACTGTCGTGTGGAGGCTATTGCTTTGAGACCCTTACGAGTCAGAGTTTGCAGGCACCTTCAGGTCCGCGAGCTCTTTCAAATCAGGGTCTGGCTGCATCCTGGGCTCTGTCCAGGATGTCTCCCATCCAAGACATCTGTGCAGCGGCAAGCGGGTCTTCGCCGCTCACTGTTGTCCGCTTTTACAGGCTAGGCGTCTCCACTCCAAGCGTGGCCCGAGCAGTGCTGGGCACCTTGTTGAGTCGGGACTCCACCTGTTAAATTCTGGTTGGTCGGTGGTCTTCGAGATAAGCTCGTCTGGCAATACGGGAGCTACAATATCCCATAGTGAGACATCGAACGGAGTGTTGAGAATGAGAACTATAGGTTACTTACGTAACCGCAGTTCTCAGAGTAACATGAAGTGAGATGTCTCACCAGACGGCCCTCCTTGCTATGGTGAAGCGAGAAGAGGTGCTTATTTTGAATGACGCATGCGTCGTGGCGCAAGCTACTTATAGGGGGTGATTTCCCCTGACGCTGACGTCTAGATTACCAGCCAATCAGGATTGGCGTAATGAGATTGATGCTTCTGTTTGCTCCGCGATGAGGCGCATCCCATAGTGAGACATCTCACTTCATGTTACTCTGAGACTGGGGTTACGTAAGTCACCTATAGTTTTCTCTCTCCATTGAATTCAATGTAAATGTTTCGCTTCCGGGGTTATATATATATTAGGGGTGTTGAAAATAATCGTTTCTACGATGCATTGCGATGCGGACGTGGACGATTCGGTCTCGATGCAGTGACGGAAGATAATCGGTTATAGAGTAGTAACGTTGCTTCCTGATTTTTCCGACCGCGGCTTTACTATAACGTTTTTTCTGTCACTTTAATATCAAATCGGTCGGTGACGCAGAGATCAGGGAACAGACGTGACAGCGGCACAGCAACACCGAACACCGAGCAGTCTGCTTTATCCACCAACACAAGAACACCAGTCCAGAACCAGCAGCAGAAGGACCCGCTCTGAATCACTCCGTGTCGCTGCGGCTCAGAGACACAGACAGGGATTTATGTTTTTCAAAAATAATCGCGTTACAATCATGTCAGGTTTTTGGTGGATTTAATTAAGTCTTGGATTGCAGAGTATGAATGTCCTCTAGCAATTTGCAGAGGATATATACGTGTGTAAAGTTTGTGAAGGCAGGAGGAAAACAGCTTCCGCGATCACCGTCTCCTCTCCGTTCCTCCAAGCCCCGCCCCCTCCCTGAAAAATAATGAGTGACAGGCTGATAGTGACCCGATAGAAACGTTGTTATTCACTTAATCACTGAGATATAATGAAGATAATTTAATCTCATACATTCATGGGATTCATGTAACAGTAAGACAGAGAATGTGAGTGTGCACCCACATGCACTATTTTAGTTGTGATATGCTGTTGTAAATACTCCTGTTGTCTGCTGTGTTCAGACTCACGTCCTGTGTGTGATGCCTCATTCAGGACATTCAGTGTCCTTTCTTAACAGAAGACCGTGGCTAGAAGCTGCAGCTAGACTGCAGAAGCATTAGCTTTTTGTTTTTGAGGATGGAACAACTTCACACACGGAGGCTAGACCAATACAATTAATTTATTTTGGTTTATAAATTAATGTCAAGACATTTATGTTATTGATTTCTGAAGCACTTTCTAAATAATAAAAAGATAGTTCATATGTATTTACTGCATGTATGCATTGATGAAAAATAAGCCATGTGCAGTAATATAGAAAATTGAGGATGCAACGCATTGGTATGAATCGTGATGCACCGGGATATCGAACCGAATCGAATCGTTGACAGGATAATCGTAATCGAATCGAATCGTGAGACCAGTGAAGATGCACAGCCCTAATATATATATATATATGCAAAAATGCATTCTATTTCCATGTAAATTACTGCTTTATTTAATTGTTATCTTTTTGCAATTTAGCTGTATTTTATTACGGTGTAAAACATTTTGTGTTTTATATTAGATTTCTTGTTTTTTATATATGCACCATGACATCAAGTCAAATTCCTAGTATGTGCAAAGCTACCTGGCAATAAACCTGTTTCTGATTTTGATTCTGATAAAGTGTGACATGTAAAACCTTTTATGCAATTGACAGTGATAAAGGGTTTTCATTAATGGAGGAATCATTTTCTTAAATTCAAGAAATTAACTGTATTCTTTCATTTCATTTTATGAGAGGAAGTGTGCAAAAAGCGGTGGAAGTCCCTCAGGGACAAATACAGGAAGGAGAGGATATTAGAGAAGGAAGGGAAAAGGAGCGGGGCAGGGTCTTTCGGGGGATCTAAGCCCTGGCGTCTCGCGGCAATCATGAGCTTTTTAAAGCCATTCATGCTTGACCGCGAGACGTCCAGCAATTTCCCCCGGCAAGCCCTGCCTCCATCCACATCCATAGAAGAGGAAGAGGAAGACAGCCTGGAAGAGAGCCCTGGATGACCCAAAAGAAAGGACGTATTATCAGTGGCGGTTCTAGACCAATTTGACTGGGGGGGCCACTGGGGGGCCAGTTATTTTCTGAGGGGGGCACAATAAATGCAGGACGAAAAGAGAACTAGAGAAGTAATTGTGCATAAGAAAACAATGCAATACAGTTATTGGTATTTGTTTCAGTACACTTATTTATTTCAGATAGATCTTATAGTTATTACTGTTAGCTTGCACTCACACCATATTTATATAAAAATAAAGGCAATGAACAGTTACATCTCTACTTTACATAAGGGTGTCTGCACAATCTCACATTACAGCAACAAAATCCTGCGATTTTTGGCAAACCGAGTACCAGAAAATATACATTTAAAAAAAAAAAAAAAACGTAGATTAACGTCCCTGTAGCTTCTTATTGCACTAAGAAGCTTATTGCACTGTATAGATATGTATATATATGTATATATATATACACACGCATATATATACACATATATACGTATATATATATACATATATATAAAAGTCAACTATAATATTAGTCAAATATGAAGAAGTTAAACTTTGAACATCCATGACTTAAACACTTTATCCAGGATAAAAGCCATAGCTGCACCTGCAAGGTGAATACAGCTGGTAACAGAAAAAGTGTTTGAATGCGTACATTAACAGGTTTATGATATCACTGCCCCGTCCAAGACACGAGTGGATCTGACTTTAATTACAGTTGACTCAAGTGTTTCGTCAACTTAATGTGTTGCTTAAAATAATACTTCTGCATACAGTATGTGACACTGTAACCCCCTGATCCCACCAGAAGCGTCTGCGCTGCGCTGCGGCTGCGCCGCGCCGCGACCTCCTCCTGCGTCATAACCCACCAGGCGCGTTTCAAAACGTTGCGGAAGCAGGAGCGTCGTGTGTGCAGCCTCGCAGTTGTTGTTGATTTTGGAATATTTCCTGGACATTTGTACTTCTACAAGTAGTAGGCTACGTAGTTAAATGGTTTATGTTTGTGTCTGTTTAAATCGGGTTTATTGTTGTTATTTCCTATGTTGTTGTGTTGTAGACTACAGACAGTTAATAATAATTGTAATATTCCAGTTATAAACGACATGAATCAAAGATGTGTTGCTGTATTTTAGTGGTAAAAAAATATGCATTCATCATCATAATTATTCTATATATATATATATAATTGACAGTGCCTGTAAACCGGAGGAGAACGCTGGCATGTATTCTCCTACTTGAAAGACGGTGGTGGGGGGGAGGAGAAGGAGCCGGTTTTGGGTGCACCCCCTCAACCAGCAAAGCAGACAACAAGGTGATTTTCATCACTTCCTGCCTGCGCCGCGCTGCGTCAAAAATAGGATTCATCCTATATTTTAGAAATTCCTTGTGGCGAGGAGCTTCTGGGACGCTTCGAGCCGCGGGTCTGGTGGAATAGCACCCATTGACTAGAGTGGCCGCGATCGCTAAAAACGCCGCCGCTCGCTAAACGAAAATCCTGATTCGTAGTACAGGCCCCTGGTCTGATTCTGAAACCTGTTCTGAAATGTAAAAAAACATTTCTTTAACTCTGAACCTACTTTGAATCATCCTGTTTTCAGAATGTATTTTTTGTTAGATGCCTGAAGTAAAATCTGTGGTTATCACAAGCTTAAGATACTTCTTTGAATGACATTACATATGTCAGTAAATACCTCACTGGTGAATGTCTGAAGTGTGACTAAATGAGACGACTAAACATCATCACGCAAAACATTAGCTGTCTTTAGCTTAGCGGTGGTGATACGCAGCCATGTCGTTAGTTTATTGCCTAATGTTAGCTTTTTACTTCTGCCGATTGCATTTATGCCTCAACTATTATAAAAGTTGTGTTAATATGTGGAGATTATTAAGTATCAAAAAAGTGTGATTGCCACAGATCTTATTTTCTGCAACATTCCAATTTAAATGTTTTATGTGAAAATCCCATTGCTTTTTTTGAGGGAGCCCACGCAATGGTTGGCCTACATACATTTGTCATCACTCATAACACTCTTTTTTTTGCTGAACTTGTGTTTGATAAGGCTTAATTGAATATTTCTAAAGTGTGAATGTAAAGTAAAAGTATTTGTTCCCTTCATCATACTCAGCTATCCACTGATTTGGCTATGTGTGCAAAACAGAGTTTCCATTTCAAAATGTTTCACAGTTTTGGGACAGCCATGGAAAACTGGAGGTGGAGACATTCTTCTTGCTGTGACTAGAGACAAGTTTTTCCAAAATGAATCCTCTGCTCACTATAGTGTCTTCAAGGCCTGGGGGTAGTACTTGAGGAAGATCCTGCGGGCGATCTCGTACGTGTTGCCCTGAGGCTTGGTCGGATATTTTCGGGTGTTGTAAATGAACCCCTTCTCCACCTGGAACACGGCCTGGTTAAAGGTGTCCTGCTTGTATGGCCGTCCAGTGTCCAGACAGTCTACCAGGGTTTCAACGAAAAGACCCCATCTCTGGGCGTAGTAGTCCTCCATGAGGCCCCCCCACTCTTTGCTGGCGTAGTCCAGGATCTCACCGCTGGGACCCCACAGAGTAAGCTGGTTCCTGGCATTCATGTCGTACAGCTGGGCCTCCTTCTCATCCAGGGCGAAGGAGCGGGCCCTCTCCAGCCATGTCCCCAACAGGAAGTTGCGGTCGCTGCTCAGCAGACAGTTGAGTTCAGGCAGGAGGTCGTACACCAGCACCCCCCCCGCAGTCAGCAGCTCTGGCAGCTTCTGGTTCTTGAAAGCATCTGTGATATCCTGGTAGAAGCTTGTTGTCAGGACTTGTAGGACCTGCCGAGTCACGTCCACGAGATCGCAGCGGAAAGTCTCCTTGGACATGAGGGACGGAGCCGCCTCGACGATCAGTTTCCATGCTTTGAACAAATCAGCCGGGTCGTACCACCGGTCAGCGTTCATGTGGAGAGAGGGTCTGTGCACCAGGGGGCTGTGGTTGTGGTTTTTGTAGTGTGGCACGGTGCAGTTGTAGACGCTGGCAAACAGCAGCCTCCACGCCGCCGTCAGGCTGTCCTGCGTGCTGCCGTAGCGACGGATAGCGTACAGCGACACCCACTTGGACAGGTTGACCGGCTCCTTACGCCACGCCAGCTCGCTCATCAGCTCGTACATCACCGGATTCTGCTCAATGCCCTCAGGCGCCATGCCTATGCCAACCAGGGTGGAGTTTGGGAACTGTAAGGCTTTGAAGGGCCCCGAGTTCATGCTCTCCACCGTGCCAAAGAATCCACTGTTGCCCCCAAAGTTCTGCAGCATGCACCAGATGAAGGGCTGCCCGTAGAAAGACTCTGTGTAGGAGAAAATTGGCTCCGTCTCTGCAAACAGGTCCAGCACGATCATTCTGCCCAGAGGCACTCCGTGTAGTAGAGCCTGAATCTGGGCCGGCTTCCAGAATGCTGCGTCACTGAAGAACAGCCAGCCCTGCATCAGCCAGATTGCCTGAGGATCAACTGGGGACAAAACATGAGATTTAGACGAGGGGCAACAAGGGGACAGTTCTCCAGCATGGCTGAAAAGTCAGCAAGAAACTCAAGGGGGCTTTCTGTGTAGGAGAATTGAACAACAGGCTGGGTTGAGATAGTTACTATAAATGTAATCTGTTACAACTACTAGTCATATTTTCAACAATGTAATCAGATTAAGCGCTTTGAGTCATTGAAAAAGCGCTATAATAAATGTAAGGAATCAGTAAGCTAATACCACAGGTACAAAGTAATGTAACCCGATTACTTTCAGCTACTTTTGGTTACCTTGATATCAAATCAAATGCAAATACATAAGAGAGAAAGGAATAACAATAAGATGTGTTCCACTTAGAGGTATTGTAGGTATGTAAAGCAACAAAACAATATGATCTTAGAAAAGAAGAAAACTGAATATTTTCTACCAAAAATATGTCACGTTAAATTATAGGCAAGTCCTACATAATAGTATAGTTTACATATGTTGTATTTGTAATTCTATGTCTTGTCTATATGGAAGCAAACAAGAGACAGAAGTATTTGAATTTGATCAGACACTGAATTTATAGCATTAAAAATAATGACTTTGAAAATCATGTATCTGAATTTTTTTGCTCCGAATTTACCTATGTGAAATAAAAAGATAACAATTCAAGTTAAAAAAAATTGAATATTCAAATTCAGATCCCAAAAATT
The DNA here is from genome assembly GCF_902827115.2 of Pseudochaenichthys georgianus. NCBI lineage: Eukaryota > Metazoa > Chordata > Actinopteri > Perciformes > Channichthyidae > Pseudochaenichthys > Pseudochaenichthys georgianus. The sequence goes on along the minus strand of NC_047521.1, from coordinate 2,796,198 downwards.
CAAGTGAAAAAAAATTAGAATGTACAATTTCGGTGTTTAAAAATTCGACGTCAAAAATGTCGGTGTTTAAAATTCGATGTCCAAAATTGCTATGCAACATCATCCGGCTACTCAGACAGGATAAGCAATTGAGCACGAATGCAATCAAACAGACTTCTGGCCTATCAGAGCCAAGCGGCGAACTCTGGGAGTGCGGTGAAGCCCAATGCTGCAAACTGTAGGCGATGGATGCAGATGGGAGCAATTCCCGTAGACCCTATGTTAAAATGTCCAACTTAACATCAGAAAATAAACATGTTTCTAGCCTGGATCCACAAAAACATATTCTGTATATAGTCAGATTCCCCCTTCATGACAACGGGATCACTGCTAGATCCGTTAGCTCCATTAGCTCCGTGATGCTACAGGGGCTCAGCTCATGAGGAGAACACTACTTGAACTCGGCCGTGTTTGTTGTGTTGGTTCCTGGTGGACTATTCGTCATGCAAATATAGGATTTATCTGAGGTTAAAACAGACCGTCCATGAATGCAGTTTCTTCTGTAAGAACTCATTATACCCTACTGGCCTACTAGGGCATTGCGTTCCAAGAATGCAGGGTTGTTGGTTGTTCCTAGAATCTCTAAAAGTACAATGGGAGCCAGAGCCTTTTCTTATCAAGCTCCACATTTGTGGAATCAGCTTCCAGTTTGTGTTCGGGCGGCAGACACCCTATCCGTTTTTTAAGAGTGCGCTTAAGACCTTCCTTTTTGATAAAGCTTATAGTTAGGGCTGATTAGATTCAGCCCCTAGTTTTGCTGATATAGGCTTAGTTTGTCGGGGGACATCTTACTTCTTCCTTCTCTCTGTCTATACCTGTGTACTCTCATGTTCCGATTAACCCAGCTTCCCCACATGTCTTTCTTTTTGGTGTCTATATACGCCGGGATCCGGAGTCATGGATGATCCTGCGGTCCTGTGTCCTGGATCGCGAGCCCTGGATCTTGAGTCGTGGCTGTGGTCCTGGATCATCGGTCCTGGATGGATATCCTCGTGGATTCATCTTCCTATTATACACACATGCATTTCCAAACATTTGGACTACCTATGTTGCAAATGTATTATCTTTTCAATTTACACACGGCATCTATTGCACGTCTGTCCGTCCTGGGAGAGGGATCCCTCCTCTGTTGCTCTCCCTGAGGTTTCTCCCATGTTCCCTTTAAACTGTGGGTTTTCTCCGGAAGTTTTTCCTTGTACGATGTGAGGGTCTAAGGACAGAGGGTGTCGTATTGTCTTACTGATATTCTGTACACACTGTGAAGTCCACTGAGACAAATGTAACATTTGTGATATTGGGCTATATAAATAAACATTGATTGATTGAAGTCAACCCTGCGTACTTTATGTTATGTTACTGATGTTTTTATTAAGCTAACGTTAATGAATGTTTAGAGTTGGGTTAGCATTTGGGCAATCGGTAGCTCCATCTGTGCTAACGATGATATGCGTAGCATCCAAGTTAAACGTAATAGAGAAGTATAAAACAAAAGGCTTCTGTGCGAGGTTGGTAAAATATGGTCATCCTTGTACGTTAGATAGTTAGTTTGCTAGTTAGGTTACTGTATGCATTGTTAAGGTTCATTTCAATTCGCTATGCTCTACTATAGCATAAAATAGACTAACTCTCTTCAACAATACGTTGACTTTAGCTAGTGTATATTAAATCAACCTCACAATAAAATGTGTGTATCTTTAAAATATGAACGTCACATTTCTAGATGGTCCAGCAATAATGCTCACTTAGATATTGTAATATGGTTTGTTGAACTGGAGTTATTTATTGCAGCTAACCGCCTATCCGACTAACGACCCAAACATTGTTGTTTTTAATATTATTACCAATGCCTCTTTTAATTGCATTATCATCACACTTGAGAAACAGCCTTATCGTGGCTGGAGAACGTAACATGTCACTTAATGCCTGCATTTAAGGACGATGAATAGCGTAGTCAATGCTTTAGTGACAAGGACATGATTTGTTTAAATAGTAGATATGACGTTATGTGACTTCAGTGCAAATTAAGCTTATCCATTGCATTTGTTAAATAGGTTTGTGTCTTAGCCTTACGTGTGAGATACATATGAATATGGCATATGAAAACATTAATTTGACTGACTCATGAAAAACTCATCCAAAGTAACAGTAAAATAAAAAGGACCTTTACAATAATACTCAAACTGATACAGTATAAGGACTGTGATATCCAGCAATTTCTTAAGTAGAACAATAAGATTATGACCCGTTTTTAAAAGAAGATAAAAAGTTGTTTGCATGTAAAGAAGTCTGTAACCCACGCATGTAACTTTACATCTGTTTGTTCAAAGTGTCCTTAAGGTGATCCAGACAGGCTGGACCAGAGGAGGAGAGACAGATCTGGACTCCTAACAGCAGAGAACTTCAGCACGGATTCCAAGGTACATCTTTTTCATACTTTACAAAGAATGCATAAAGTAATGACTCTAATACACTGATATACAGTGGGGCAAAAAAGTATTTAGTCAGCCACCAATTGTGCAAGTTCTCCCACTTAAAAAGATGAGAGGCCTGTAATTTTCATCCTAGGTACACTTCAACTATGAGAGACAAATGAATTTATTTGCAAATGATGGTGGAAAATAAGTATTTGGTCAATAACAAAAGTTCATCTCAATACTTTGTTATATACCCTTTGTTGGCAATGACAGAGGTCAAACGTTTTCTGTAAGTCTTCACAAGGTGTTCACACACTGTTGCTGGTATGTTGGCCCATTCCTCCATGCAGATCTCCTCTAGAGCAGTGATGTTTTGGGGCTGTCGCTGGGCAACACGGACTTTCAACTCTCTCCAAAGATTTTCTATGGGGTTGAGATCTGGAGACTGGCTAGGCCACTCCAGGACTTTGAAATGCTTCTTACGAAGCCACTCCTTCGTTGCCCGGGCGGTGTGTTTGGGATCATTGTCATGCTGAAAGACCCAGCCACGTTTCATCTTCAATGCCCTTGCTGATGGAAGGAGGTTGTCACTCAAAATCTCACGATACATGGCCCCATTCATTCTTTCCTTTACACAGATCAGTCGTCCTAGTCCCTTTGCAGAAAAACAGCCCCAAAGCATGATGTTTCCACCCCCATGTTTCAAAGTAGGTATGGTGTTCTTTGGATGCAACTCAGCATTCTTTCTCCTCCAAACACGTCTAGTTGAGTTTTTACCAAAAAGTTCTATTTTGGTTTCATCTGACCATATGACATTCTCCCAATCCTCTTCTGGATCATCTAAATGCTCTCTAGCAGACTTCAGACGGGCCTGGAGTGGACATGTACTGGTTTAAGCAGGGGGACACGTCTGGCACTGCAGGATTTGAGTCCCTGGCGGCGTAGTGTGTTACTGATGGTAGCCTTTGTTACTTTGGTCCCAGCTCTCTGCAGGTCATGGACTCGGTCCCCCCGTGTGGTTCTGGGATCTTTGCTCACCGTTCTTGTGATCATTTTGACCCCACGGGGTGAGATCTTGCGCGGAGCCCCAGATCGAGGGAGATTATCAGTGGTCTTGTATGTCTTCCATTTTCTAATAATTGCTCGCACAGATGATTTCTTCACACCAAGCTGCTTACCTATTGCAGATGCAGTCTTCCCAGCCTGGTGCAGGTCTACAATTTTGTTTCTGGTGTCCTTTGACAGCTCTTTGGTCTTGGCCATAGTGGAGTTTGGAGTGTGACTGTTTGAGGTTGTGGACAGGTGTCTTTTATACTGATAACGAGTTCAACCAGGTGCCATTAATACAGTTAACAAATGGAGAACAGAGGAGGCTCTTAAAGAAGAAGTTACAGGTCTGTGAGAGCCAGAAATCGTGTTTGTTTGTCGGTGACCAAATACCTATTTTACCGAGGAATTTACCAATTAATTCATTAAAAATCCTACAATGTGATTTCCTGGATTCTTTCCCCCCATTCTGTCTCTCATAGTTGAAGTGTACCTAGGATGAAAATTACAGGCCTCTCTCATCTTTTTAAGTGGGAGAACTTGCACAATTGGTGGTTGACTAAATACTTTTTTGCCCCACTGTAGATGCCATTAAACATGACTAAATACTAGATCACCTACACATCAGTGATGTTGAGTGTACTTTCTTAGCAAAAGGTTACATTTACATGTTACCAAGCAACATAACTTTTTTTTTTTTATTGGAAGCAAATACACCAACAAAACAACAGAGCAGTGTCACAGATAACTTCCATTCATCCATTTCCCCCCGTCGTTTTATCCCTCCCACAATCCCACCCAAAGGAGAACACTTCTCAGTACACAAAATGAAAACAGTACAAAATACATATAACAAATACATAAGTATGAAAATAAAAAATAATAATTTAAAAAAAAAAAAAAAAAAGAGGGGGGGGGTGGCTCAGTCGTCACAGTCAGGCAGGGATGTCAGAGATTCAATATGATTTAAGAAAGGTCTCCACGTTTTTTCAAAAGAACTTAAGGAACAGTTGAGGGAAAACCTAAGCTTTTCGAGTTTAATGGACAGTAACATTTCTTTCACCCACCTGCTATGAGATGGAGGTTGAGCGTGTTTCCAATTGAGGAGTATAAGTCGCCTGGCTAACAGGGTGGCAAAGGCTAGAACAGTCTGAATAACTTTAGAGGTAACAGGCTGCAGGGGGGCACCAAACAAGACCAAGAGAGGATCTGAAAGGATAGTAGTATTATATGCTGTGCTAAGAGTTTTGAAGACATCGGACCAGAATGTGGTGAGCCTAGGGCAGAGACAGAACATATGGGAATGATTGGCTGGGGATTGTTTGCACCTATTACAAGAGTCAGTTACATTGGGGTAAATCCGAGAAAGCCTCAAGTTAGTGTAGTGAACTTTGTGCACCACTTTACACTGTATGAGGCCGTGCCTTGCACAGATTGAAGAGGAGTGAACCAACCGTAAAACTTGTCGCCAATAATCATCGGGCAGTGTGATTCCAAGCTCCTGCTCCCAAGAATCCCTGGGGCCGGTCGCTGGGCTGTCAATAGCAGAACTGATAAGGCTGTAAATGCTAGAAATTAGACGCTTTTGTTCGGGATCAAGCGCCACTAACAAGTCAACCAGGGTTTCTGGGGGACGACTCGGGAATTTGGGGTTCTGATTCTGGACAAAATGCCTCGTCTGAAAAAAAAACGAAATAGGTGGGTTCTAGGCAGGTCGAATTTCTTCGAGCGCTCCGGGAAGGACATAAAAGTCCCCTGGTTGTAGAGGTCCCTAAATGTGGTTAACCCTTTGTCAAACCAAGTCCGAAAGGCCATATCGGTGCAAGAGGGCAGAAATAGGTGATTATTTACAATGGCCATTGGCGTGGATTTTTTTTGCCCCAGAGGAAAGAGCTTATTAGTTGATCGAGCAATTTGAAAAAAGACTTCTTAATAAGGATGGGGATATGTGAGAAAAGATATAGAAACTTGGGTAAAACAACCATTTTAACCAAATTAACACGACCCACTAGGGATAATGGGAGTGCAGACCATCTGACAAAGTCCAGTTTACACCTCTCAAGGAGAGGAGAGAAATTTTTGGAGAAAAGGCGATCAATTGAGTCAGTAATATGCACCCCCAAATATTTAAACCCGTCTGTAGAATATTTGAAAGGGAAAAAAGCTGGGGGTATACTTTTAGCTGTAGAATTGATGGGGAAAACTTCGCTCTTGTGGAGGTTAAGTTTATAGCCTGAATAGGACCCAAATTTGTCGAGGATGTCTAGAACCACGGGAAGAGAGGCAGCTGGATTAGACATGTATAAAAGGAGGTCGTCGGCGTATAACGATAATTTATGAACTTTCCCAGCTCTGGTGATACCCTCAAATCCACCCTCCTGACGCAGCCAGATTGCTAAAGGCTCGATAGCTATGGCAAATAAGAGGGGGGAGAGAGGGCAGCCCTGTCTGGTACCTCGATAAAGGGGAAATGGGGCAGACTGGAGACCGTTTGTGTGGACTGAGGCAACTGGGCAGGCATAAAGCAATTTGACCCAAGATATAAATTCTGAATTGAAACCAAATTTCTGCAACACAAAAAAAAGGAAGCTCCATTCCACCCTGTCGAAAGCCTTCTCCGCATCTAGTGAAATAATCAATTCCGGACTGCATGAACTAGATAAGCCAATGATATTCAAGAGCCTCCTTGTGTTATGAAATGAGTGTCTTCCAAGCATGAAACCTGTTTGGTCGGTAGATATTATACTTGGTAGGACCCGTTGTAGGCGTTGGGCTAGGATCTTTGACAGGATCTTTAAGTCAACATTTAAGAGGGAGATGGGCCTATAGCTACCACACATAAGAGGGTCTTTATCACTCTTAAGCAGAAGAGAAATGGAGGCCTCCGACAGGGTGGGAGGCAGGCGGCCCTCAGCAAAAGACTCATTATACATTCTCTGAAGGGCTGGTGCAATTATGCCAGGGAGTAACTTAAAAAATTCAACAGAAAACCCGTCAGGGCCTGGAGTTTTACCGTACTGAAGTGACATAATTGCCTCCTGTACTTCCTTGATAGAGATTGGACTTCCCAGCTCCTTACACAAATCCTCATTTATTTTGGGGAAAACTGTCCTATCTAGAGGATTATCTCCATCCCAAACATCTGGAGGACATTGGGAGGAATAGAGGTTAGTGTAGAAAGAACAAAATATCTTATTGATCTCTGTCGGGTCCGAGGAAACTTCACCTAAAGTAGATTTGATCTTGGGGATCAATCTGGATAGTGTAGCTGCACGAGCCTGGTGTGCTAATAGTCTTCCCGCTTTGTCCCCAGTCTCAAAGAAACGTTGTCTAGCGAGGAATAACTGCTTCTGAGTCTTACATGTGGACATTAAATCAAATTTGGACTGAAGTTGAAGGCGTTCCTTATAAAGAGCAGGGGTAGGAGCTGAAGCATACAACTGATCAATTCTAAATACCTCCTTAGTGAGCGCCTCCGACACTCGCCTTTCTGCCTTCCTTAGGTTTGAGACATAGGAGATGATTTGGCCACGCATAAACGCCTTGCATGCTTCCCATAGCGTGCGTCTAGAGATCTCTGGAGAATCATTAGTATCGAAGAACAAGGAGATCTGCGTATGGAGGAATTCTTTAAAGGAAGTGTGGGCTAGTAGGGAGGAGTTAAGTCTCCATTATCTGGATGAGGGGACGCGACTAGGAAGGCTAATATCAATAGATACGGGGGCATGATCTGAGATAACAATACTATGGTAATCACATGAGTGGACCTCTGATCGAAAGTAATTATCCAAGAGAAAAAAATCTATCCGAGAGTACGAATGATGGACGTGTGAAAAAAATGAAAAGGCTTCGACTGAATGGGATTTGACTCTCCATGGGTCGAATAAACCTAAACTAGATTTATATGTGTCAAGGACTTTAGCTGACTTGGATAACGCCAGGGGCTTAGAGGAAGACCTGTCTAGGGAGGGGTTTTGAGTTAAATTGAAATCACCGCCGATAATTAAGTAATGGTCATCAACTTTAGGGAGTGAGGAGAAAAAATGTTTAATAAATGTATCATCATCCCATGTTGGAGCATAAGCACAGGCCATAACCACCGGCATACTACACAGTCTACCAGAAATAATTACAAATCGACCATTTGGGTCCTCAATGGAGTTTGATAACTCAAATGGGACATTCTTGTGTATAAGGATAGCCGCACCTCTTGCCCTAACTGGGAATTTAGAGTGAAATACATCCCTTATCCAAGGTCGCTTGAGAAGGCCAATCTCTGAGGAACAAAGGTGGGTTTCTTGTAAAAAGAAAATATCACCCCTAAGTTGCTTTAAATGAGTCATTACCTTATTACGTTTGATGGGCTGATTGGCACCCTTCAGGTTCCAAGAGATAAAGCGAAGATTCTTACCCTGAGTCGTCATATCATAAGGAGACGAGGGGCACTAACTCTCCCATGGCTGACGTGACTCCCGAGCCAAAGGAAAAGGGGAAAAAACAAGAAAAACAACAACCCTCCCACCCCCCCATTCCCTTATACAAACCAAGCGCGACCACATCTTCACTCCCAACAGGGTATCCCTTTCTGCTTCCATAACCTACTCTTACTCGGAGGTCAACCGGTTAAATAATATGAAAAATAAATAAAAATAAAAAATATCCCACATTTTAAAGAACATATATGATTACATTGAAGCAACATTAGTCCTCAACTTTAAACAAGCCGTCAATAAGTTTGCCTAAACAATTACCTCAAAAACACAAAAACATCCCACTTAAGAAACTCTACTGCAGGATAGCATATGGCAAGAGATAAAAGCAAACAAAAAGAGGTAATAATAGCAATAATTAAATAAAGTGCCTGATATAGGATAGCCTAACCGTCGCATTGGAAGAAACATAACATGTTTACCATCGTAATCAAAACAGGGGAAAAAAATGGTGATAAAATCACATGCGGCGACCACACCTTGCGATTGGAAGTAAACAAAGTCCCCATCATAACAAAGACAAATACATGGAGTCTATACACGTCGCTCCCGGAACATACGGAGAGTAAACACAACTCACGCGCCGACCCGTTTCCATGGTCACCACGGCGCTCTTGCAAGGTGACCGCATAGCAGTGAGTACACGGGGCAGCATGCAGTAGCAGGAGCAGACGGCTTAGTCCAAGCAGACGGAGGAATACAGTCTTTTGTGGAAACCCTCAGTAGAGGGTGGCCGCCAGGAACACCATACTGCCCCCTACTCTTTGCCCATCACCCGCTCGTTGTAGAATGCGTGCGCGTCCTCCGGAGTCTCAAAAGTGAACGTTCCATCCTCAAACGAGACTTGCAAGCGAGCGGGGAAGAGAAGCCTGAATTTCACTCCTTTCTGGTAGAGGGCTTGCTTGATTTTGTTGAAAGCAGCTCGTTTCTTTGCAGTGATGGCGCTGACGTCTGGGTACACTCGCAGCGTTGTGTCGCGGTACTTAAGCTCGTGTTGTCTGGTCCAGCGAAGCACCTTCTCCCTCTCTTGAAAACGATGAAAGCATATCACAAAAGGCCTGGGTCTACCTCCCGGTCCAGATCTGGGAGCTAGTGTGCGATGTGCTCTCTCGAGCTCCGGGGGTTTGGAGAGGACATCGGGGCCGAGGCTTCCCATCAGCAGGTCGGATATGAACTCGGTCGGGTCCCGGCCTTTTTCACTGCCCTCGGGTATATTTATTATCCGGAGGTTGACTCTGCGGGACCGGTTTTCCATGTCGTCGAGGCGATCTAGAAGAGACTTATTCTGGGTCAGTAGTGTTTCCACTGTTTTTTCCGTGCTTGTTATGCGCTCAAAGTTATCCCCCGCCAGGGTCTCTGCAGCAACGAGGCGTTTATTAAATTGATTCACCGTCTCGCGGAGCGCGTCCACCGAGCTCTGCAAAGGTTTGACAGACTCCTGGATTAACTCAGACATGTCTTTCCGGAGCGAGGCCCGTTGCTTCTCCAGTTCAGAAACCAGCTGGCTCATTGAAAAGGTGTCCGGTGTGTCGCTAGCGCCGGAGCTAGCTGCCGCCATTTTAGCAATTTTGCTAGCTACAGGAGTTGCACCGCCACGAGCAGCAGGGCAGTTCGGCGTATTGCTCGCTTTAGATTTAGAACCACTCATTTCACGACTGACTTGAAGTTATAACTGTAATCCGTCACTTTCCCGAATGAATTGTGGTATTTACACAGATATATTAAAGTTAAAGTTGAAGTGCAACCGGGAGACCTCCTCCGTGCGACTTTCTCCTACAACATCACTACCGGAAGTCACATAACTTTTTTGTTCAACTTTCACATTTCAATGTATTTAAGGCAAATATTATTGAACATAGTGAGAACTTCGACCCTTTGTCTCTGCATACTGACTGTACATGTTAAAAGTGATTATTTCAGTGAGACAACCGAACAGAGCAAGCTTCTAAACTAAGTTTTGATAACAGTTAAATATTATTTTAATAATAAATGTATTTCAATGTTGATGAATTTAGAACGGTTTATTCATAATCTGATTATCTTTGTAGTACACTGTTGGATTTAAAAACACATTATAAAAAAAAAAAAAAAAAAAAAAAAAAAATCATATTTATAGCCCCTGAACACCTCTTTCTTAAATAACACACTTGCTCTGTAATAATGTTTTGGACTGCTTCACCATTTTCTCTTTCTCTGAGGGTCCAGAAGAACATCCAAGAGAGAAAGGAAAAGCATCATGAGATTTAAGGGCAGTACAGGACATTCACTAAGAGACACTTATAATGTAACACAAAGACCTGCACACTGACTAGTTTTGTAGTCTAACAGGAACTTAATTTCTGTGTTGTTTTGTGTTTTACGTTGCACCTCAGAGCACAAACTGACTACTTACCCGAGCCCCACTGTTCTCCGTCATTTTTCTCCCGGGTTGTTGAGATCACATGACTGACAAAGCCGTGCTCTGATAGGCCAGAAGTCGGTTTGATTGCCTTCGGGCTCGATTGCTTATCCTGTCTGAGTAGCCCGGATGATGCTGCATCGCAATTTTGGACGTCGAATTTTATACACCATAAATTCGGTGTCTAATAAAATTCAAATACTTCTGTCTCTTGTTTGCTTCCATGTCTACCCATCATAAAATGATATTTATTTTAAAATGTATTGAAATGTTGTTATCCTGCTAGCAACCCTCGTTTTTGAAAAATGTATCAGTAAAGTAGTAAAGTACTGTTTATGTAGTGAAGACAGTATTTTTTTGTGTCCTGGTTACGTAATCCTGTTACATGTAATCCGTTACTCCCCAAGCCTGACAACAGGTCATAATCGGTCATCAGTTGTTTCACTTGTCACATCAGAACATCAGCATTCTGGCAGGAAGCGTTCGATCAGGACATTAGTGGTAGACGCTCACCTGCGGTCATGGAGGCAAAGACGGAGCGGCTGACTGCTGACAGGTAGGCGGGGTCAGAGGAGGGGGGGGTCATCTCGTTGAAGGTGTCAGTGTTGTAGATGTGATCGGTTCCAAACTGCTTCACCACCTGGGACAGGTAGAGGGAGCCGATCTGCAGGAACAGAGGGTCCCGGGGGTCTAAGACGTAGGAGCACGAGTAGCTGCAGTTGAAGTGAGCCCAGGGGCCCAGCCTGGTCACATTGGCTTCTGGGAACAGCCTGAAACACAGGAGACACCTCAGAGGTTAGAGCTGAAGTTGCACCTCACTGGGCCCAGCCATATTATCTGCACAGAAGTATCAGTATTAGGGCTGCACGATCTGAAAACGGAGTGGGATTCATTTGACAGACTTTGCAATTGCGATATGATTTATAGTTTTGGAGGGATTGATCAATTTCTCATTATCATTGAAACACATCTGTTCCAAATAAATATGTAAACATTTTGTATGCTGGGTTATCTCTGCAGCAACACAACACTTCCTTTCAAATTTAATTTTAACACAGCGTTTGTTTACAAATATTGGGCTTTCTTGGATTTGGATATTGGGCTAGTCCATGCGGTGATTCTCAGCATACATGTCCCTCGAACAGTGAATGTGAAGCATTTGGTCTGCATGATAGGCAGATAATACTATAATAATGAAGTTGAGTTTGTGAGAAATCTTTAAGCTGATCACGTTCATCAAGTTCAGGAGTTGTTATCTTGTATCTTGTGGGAGGCTGTGGCTCAGTGGGTAGTGCACTGAACTTCGAATCAGGGGTTAGCAAGTTTGAGTCCCTCTGCAGTCAGCATGTCGTTGTATCCCTGAGACACTTCACCCCAAATTGCTCCTGTGGGGATTGCCCACAGTACTGAATGTATGTATGTAAGTCGCTTTGGATAAAAACAACAAGTGTAATGTATATTCATATAAGATCAATGAATTACGCTTATTGAATTGAAGCTTGTGAACAATTCGCAGTTAACAGCTGTTATTCCAACGATTAATATTCATATCAACATTTAGGAAAACTAAGTATGGGATTGTTCTCAGCAGGTGACTTATATTAAATTACTTTAGAGATCCCTGTTAGTACGAGCCTAAAATAAAATGGGCAGTATATTTCTATAAGGTTGAAACCTAACCCAGCATGAGTCACCTGAGGATTCCAGCGGGAATGTTCCCAGAGAAGGCCGGCAGCACGGGAATCATGCCGAAGGATCTCATCCGCTCCAAGATTTTAAACTGCAAAAAGAGAGAAAAACCCGAAAAACATATAAAAAAGAAATTCTACCTTCTCATAAAGTGGATTAAATCAATTAGTTTGTTGTCACTGTTTGAAATCTTCACAAAACCGTTTGTGAGTGCAACGGTATCATAAAAAGAGAAAATACCTCTGAAGCCACTATTATGTACAATAGTGATGTGTTAATAGTTTGTGTTTTAAAAAGATAAGACGTACTGCAGTTTGTAACTGGTCTGCTTTCAGCACATTCACTCAGTCTCACTCATGTGTTTGTCACTACCACTTGGTGGTGCCAGAGTTATAAAAACATGATTCTAGTCCTAGTGGCTTCATCTGTGTTGACAGGAATGGACGGTTCAGTACTTGGAGGAAGAGCTGGTTCACGTGCCAGGACTGAGGCAGGGGCCCTCCAAACTTGAAAAGGTTCCCCATTCGGTTCCAGGCCAGGAACGCGGGGCCGGAGAAGAACTCCTCGATCTCTGACTGGTTCAACCCGAGAGCCTTGTAAACCTGAAGGACACAACAAGGTAATAAGTTCATGTTCACATATCAATAAATGTATCATGCTTCTATGGTAGCAAAGATCAAATTAAATTACAATTTATCTTCCTGATCCTGTTAATGACTGGCTTTAAGCCCCTGTCACACTGTCCCGAAATGTACACCCGATGGACACACGAATATTGAATTGTCAATTTCGCACGAAGATGGCCCCGAACTACACACGAAGGCAACATTTACATTACATTTAAGACATACAACTGCAACAAAAGTAACACAAACAATTATGTTAAAGTGCTATGATACTGTTCTGATATATTCAGACTTTGTTCTTTACTTTCTCCGTCTTTATATGTAGAAGATATTACGTTTTCTCCGTCATGTTGTTGTTTCCATAGCAACAACAACTTCCTGTCAACTCGCCTTCAAAATAATATATTATATCCTTTTCAGTTTCACAGAACACAAATTGGGTTATTTACATAATATGTTTACATGATTTTGTTGTGCAATAAAACAACCAGATGGACACACGATAAAGGAAATGTTCAAATTCGGCTGTGATCGTAGCAACATCGGGCCATTCGTGAGGGCATCTTAAGCCATCGTATGACCGCCGGTGGAGTTTCTCAGGCTCCGGCAGCAACTTTGTGAGCGGAGGCAAAATCTTTGGCATGCCAAAAAATTGCCGAAGGACCTTGCGAAGGTTCATTTTCGTGTTGAATTCGTGTGTCAATGTTGCCCTTCGTAAGGCCATCGTGAGGGCATCTTGTTATCATCGGTGCCATCGGGCATTCGCCCCGATCAGAGTGAGGGCGAATGCACAGATGATAACACGAAGATGACACGACTTGACGAGATGCCCTCACGAGTGCCTTACGAAGTTGCCGCTCACGAAGTTGCTGCCGGAGCCTGAGAAACTCCACCGGCGGTCATACGATGGCTTAGATGCCCTCACGAATGGCCGATGTTGCTACGATCACAGCCGAATTTGAACATTTCCTTTATCGTGTGTCCATCGGGTGTCCATTTCGGCACAGTGTGACAGGGGCTTTACAGTGGGGCAGTGATGACGTGTTGTTGAAGGAGGAACATCACAAGCACTTCCTCCACAGAAAGCAAGGAGAGTTTGAAATTGGATTTTAGATTATAGCAGGAAACAAGGTCTGTGGCAAACATTTGTTTATGATGCTTACATGTTTTGTTTAGCAGGATAATGTCCACATATTAACAACATTTTAATGAATTTTTGAAAGTGTAAATGCAATTACCAGAAGTAAAAAAAATAACGTTAAGCAATAAACAAACTGTCATATTCGCATTGCTGAGCATTACCATTGCTCAGCTAAAGGCGGCTAATGTCTGCTTGATGACCTTTAGTGGTCTCATTTAGTCACTTTTAAGCAACCGCCTTTCCTAAAACACATTGAGGCTTCAGATGTTCACCAGTGGGGTATTTACTGAAATACATTTTATGTCGTGCAACAAAACATGAACATCTCTTCTGTTTGTGTTAACCACAGACCTTATTTTGGAAATCTAACCAAAAACTAATTATATTGACTTTGAGAGTGAACCGGAAAGTGCTAAAAATGCCAACAAATTTTTCGACTCATTCCTGCACCAGTTTTTGCTCTCAGATTAAATCAGTAGATTAATTATTCTATTTAATCCCTTATCAATAGTTAGCCCTTTTCGAAGAAGCCCGTTAGACAAAATATAGATATTCAAATAAATCTTAATGCTTACAGTACATTGACCCTAAGGAGTGTTTGTAACCAGCGACCAGTGTTTGATGTTGTTTCTGTGGGGAGTCACTCTGAGCCCTCACCTCTTGCCACAGGGCCTCCTGGCCAGTGAAGGCCAGCGGCAGGTTGATCCCATTGAGAGCCATCCAGTCTATCTCTCTCTCCCATCTGGGCCAGTCCCACCACACAGAGGAGTAGCTGAACGTGCACACGTTCTGGTAATACCGGAATCTAGATACAAACACACAAAAAACTGTTATTTTAAAACTGTCTTAAATAGGCCCACAGGCGATAAATACTGAACAGGTATGAACAAATAGAAATAGTAATCAATCATCCTAAACTTTTTAGAGCTTGAGCCATTGTGGACTAACAATCCAGTATGCTGACCTCTTATTCAACTGTGACCTTTGTTTAAACTGTCCCTCACATTTCCTCCAACTTTATTACATTGTGGAGGAATAATGACAAGCAGCCAGTGTTTGGACAGTTAAATGCTTCCCCTTGGACTGAAAATAAAACCATAACCTACAGTCCAGTGCAACTGTGCTGACTTCAGATATTCTCAGACAGGTTTAATGTTGAAACCTCATGCCCTTTATTGTCACTGTTTCATTACAACACTAATGTGATGGGAACGGAGACAATAGAAAAGTGTCCAGATATATTCTTAAACAGATTCCTTTTGACCATGGCCATTTCTCACACCAACACTGCTGAGTGTTCGTACTACACCTCTTTGTTACATAATTGTGTAACAGATATTTTAATTGTCAATTTCTATTGAATTTGTTGCTAAAACAATGTACAGTTAAATCAAACAGGCACTGTTGTTTTTAAGCCTCAGTTTGCGGCAGCTGCTAAATAAGCCAAGCTTCCAACTGGCTCTTCGCCATCAAGTTATACTCATGGGAAAGTAAAGTGTGCCATGCCTGCATGGCTTCTTCAATCTAACGACTGTGCACATGACATTACTGGTGTGAACTGATGCGGCTCTAATGCACAACCGATAATTGAAAGGAAGGGTACTTTAAAGGGCCCGGCCGCAGCACAAGTGTCCATAGTGCTCACAGTAAACAATGAAAAGTAATGTTTGACAACGCTCCATTTGTCATGCACTCATGGGTTGGGATTTGCTTTGTTGCAGAGGAGGGGGCACCCACACACTGCCATCATAGAGTTCAACACATAGACATCACATGGCACACATTGGAGGGCAGCAGTGTGAGTGAATCTGGTGGGAAAACAACTTTTGCAACGAAGTTTTTTGCTGACGTCAGTACATTTGCAATCAAAGCGTACGGGTTATACAATAGGAGAAATATAAAATGCAACAGCCACACCATTGTTCGGCTTTTGACTACAAAAAGCACAATCTTTGACTCAAGTTTACTTATCAATACTAAACCAAAATTAAATTATACCTCCTTTGAAAGTCTCGTTTTTAGTCTTACGCATCCGACCTGGAAAACTTTGCAGCCAATCTTATTTGTTACAGTGTACCGTGCACTAGGTCCTTATTCAGAATTATCTGAGTTTTTATCAACTTTGGTTCTTAAAACAGACAAAGTAATTATCGTAGGTGACTTTAATATTCATGTTGACGATGATATAAATAGCCTTACTGTTGCATTTAACTCTATATTAGATTCTGTTGGTTTTCGTCAGAGTGTAAATAAACCAACCCACTGCTATAATCACACTCTCGACCTTGTTCTGACTTATGGTATTGAAATTGAGCAACTATTAGTCGAACCGCATAATCCTGCTTTATCCGACCATTTCTTAGTAACTTTTGAAGTACTGATACGAGACTACAAAGCATTAGTCAAAAGCTCTTGCAGCAGAAACCTATCTGTTAGTGCTATAGCCACGTTTAAGGAAGAGATTCCACCAATACTTAACTCGATAGCATGTCTGCATGTAGGGGAGGAAACTTATACAAAATGTACACCACCCCAAATTGATCATGTTGTTGATAGTGCTACAGATGCACTGCGAATAAAATTAGACTCTGTTGCTCCTTTGAAAAAGAAGAAAATAAAACAACATCGATTAGCTCCATGGCATAATGCCGAAACCCGCAAAATAAAGCAAAAGTCGAGAAAACTTGAAAGGATATGGCGTTCCACTAAACTTGAAGAATCTCGTTTAATTTGGCATATTACTCTCAATGAATAAGAAAGCACTGCGTAAAGCGAGTGCAGCCTACTACTCTTCATTAATAGATGAGAATAAGAATAATGCAAGACTTCTTTTCAGCACTGTAGCCAGGCTGACAGAGAGCCACAGCTCCATTGAGCCTTCTATTCCCATAGCACTCAGTAGCAATGATTTTATGTGCTTTTTTAACGATACAATTGTTACTCTTAGAAACAAAATTAATGACCTCTTGCCTTTGACCAGTATAGTGTTATCAACAGCTCCCGGAAACGTAAGTTTTAATATTACACTAGATAGTAAACTAGAATGCTTTTCAGCCATAAACCTTCAACAATTACATTCAATGATTCTCTCTTCTAAACCATCAACGTGCATGTTAGACCCAATTCCAACTAAGCTGTTGAAGGATGTTTTTCCATTAATTAGCACTTCTTTATTAAATAGTATGAATATGTCTTTATTATCAGGCTATGTTCCACAATCATTCAAAGTAGCAGTGATAAAACCGCTTCTTAAAAAGCACAACCTCGATCCAGAGGTTTTAGCCAACTATAGACCTATTTCTAATCTTCCGTTCCTCTCAAAAATTCTTGAGAAAGCGGTCGCAAAACAGTTGTGTGATTACTTAAAAAAACAATGATTTATTTGAAGATTTTCAGTCTGGCTTTAGAACACATCATAGCACAGAGACAGCTCTGGTTAAAGTCACAAATGATATTCTAATAGCCTCAGACAAGGGACTTGTCTCTATTCTTGTTTTGCTCGATCTCAGTGCTGCATTTGATACTATCCACCATGATATCCTATTGCAAAGACTAGAGCACTTAGTTGGCATACAGGGAACTGCTTTAGGCTGGTTTAGGTCCTATCTATCTGAACGCTCTCAGTTTGTATGTGTCAACGATGAATCTTCCACGCAAACCAAAGTTAGCCATGGAGTGCCACAGGGCTCAGTGCTCGGACCTATTTTGTTCACATTATATATGCTTCCGTTAGGCAATATTATAAGGAATCATTCTGTAAATTGTCATTGTTATGCGGATGATACTCAACTATTTTTATCAAGACTGCCTCAAGGACTTAAAAACGTGGATGACCTTAAACCTTTTGATGTTAAACACGACCAAAACTGAAGTTATTGTACTTGGCCCGAAGAATCTACGAAACAAATTATCTAAAGATATACTAACTATGGATGGCATTAATTTGGCCTCCAGTGAGACTTTAAGGAATGTGTTATATTTGATCAGGATTTATCCTTTAACGCCCACATAAAATCAATTTCAAGGACCGCCTACTTCCATCTACGTAACATTGCAAAAATCAGGCATATCTTGCCTCAAAACGATGCAGAGAAACTAGTCCATGCATTTGTTACTTCTAGGCTGGATTATTGTAACTCTTTATTATCAGGGAGTACCAAGAAGTCACTCAAGTCGCTTCAGCTGATTCAAAATGCTGCGGCTCGTGTACTAACCAGAGTTAGGAAAAGGGACCACATTACTCCTGTTCTGGCTGCCTTACACTGGCTCCCTATAGAACACAGGATAGAATTTAAAATTCTTCTTCTCGCCTACAAAGCCCTTAATGGGCAGGCGCCATCTTACCTTAAATAACTCATTATACCCTACTGTCCTACTAGGGCATTGCATTCCAAGAATGCAGGGTTGTTGGTTGTTCCTAGAGTCTCTAAAAGTACAATGGGAGCCAGAGCCTTTTCTTATCAAGCTCCACATTTGTGGAATCAGCTTCCAGTTTGTGTTCGGGCGGCAGACACCCTATCCGTTTTTAAGAGTGCGCTTAAGACCTTCCTTTTTGATAAAGCTTATAGTTAGGGCTGATTAGATTCAGCCCCTAGTTTTGCTGATATAGGCTTAGTTTGTTGGGGGACATCTTACTTCTTCCTTCTCTCTGTCTATACCTGTGTACTCTCATGTTCCGATTAACCCAGCTTCCCCACATTTCTTTCTTTTTGGTGTCTATATACGCCGGGATCCGGAGTCATGGATGATCCTGCGGTCCTGAGTCCTGGATCGCGAGCGCTGGATCTTGAGTCGTGGCTGTGGTCCTGGATCATAGGTCCTGGATGGATATCCTCGTGGATTCATCTTCCTATTATACACACATGCATTTCCAAATATTTGGACTACCTATGTTGCAAATGTATTATCTTTTCAATTTACACACGGCATCTATTGCACGTCTGTCCGTCCTGGGAGAGGGATCCCTCCTCTGTTGCTCTCCCTGAGGTTTCTCCCATTTTTCCCTTTAAACTGGGTTTTCTCCGGAAGTTTTTCCTTGTACGATGTGAGGGTCTAAGGACAGAGGGTGTCGTATTGTCATACTGATATTCTGTACAAACTGTGAAGTCCACTGAGACAAATGTAACATTTGTGATATTGGGCTATATAAATAAACATTGATTGATTGATGATAAACAAACATAACTGTAATAGGGATACTTTTTAATAATGTTACATAAAGTTTTTTTTTGTTTTTATAGCACATGCAACTATAATTGTTTTTTCTATCTAATCTATCTATCTATTGTAGCATACTGTTGGCGCGGAGTGATACGTAGTGGTGTGTGTCTGGATAGATGTACTGTATTACCATGGCTGAAGACGTATTAAGTCAATAAAGTTGCCTTATCTGAAATTAAAGCAATGTCTACGGATACTTCATTAATCTCCATGTCATCAAGTCAGTTACACACATAAAGGAATATTACATCTACAAAACTTGAATGTGAAAGTACTAACTTATTGTATTGTTTTATTATTTGTTTATTTTTTAATCATTCAATTACTATAGACACATAAGCCTACTCTATAAGAAATATGTTTTTATTAAAGGTCACCCATTATGCAAAATCCACTTGTTCATGCCTCTTCTACATCAACATGTGTCCCCTCAGTGTAAAGAGATTCTGAAAGTGTCAGGTAAAAAGATTCTCTCACTTTTTGTCCTGATCCATTTCTATAAAAACCTGTCTGAAAACGAGCTGATCAGATTTTGGCCACTTTATGATGTCATAACGATTTTTTGGCTTGTGTAACCATTCGCCAATCTCCAACCAAGGTAATTTGTACCTATTTATTAAGTATCAAACCGATATTTTTAGTAACTATTTATATTTAAACATTGTAGCCTTTCTTTATTAAATAATCTTTAAAAATGTATTTTAACATTCTGGTAAAGTGCATTTAAGTGATGACCCTGATTATTGCTACCATCTCTGCTTTATCACTGCTTTTATGGATGTGTTCTTATGTATGTACTGCAGTGAGATATGCCAACTGAATTTCGTTACACTGATGTGTGATGACAATAAAGATATTATATTCTATACTATAGTTTAATCTTTAACACATCACAGGTCTTTGTTTAGTGTGACCCAAAAAATAAGAAAAAAAAGCACGAAAGCATAATTTGATGGAAATACTAATTTATCTCAAAAGTACAACAAGTACAGGACTACTACTGTTTACCTCCCCAATCTTTTTTTTTTGTATTGAATTGAAAAGTAGAAATTATAAATGTAAGAATAAAGATGTGGACAGTTTGAGCTGCTGAATCAGCATTCCCACAGTTATAAGTATCCGAATGACAGACAGTCAGAGAGAGTAGTAACAAATACCGCTCGCGCACTGCGGTCAAGCCAGCCTCCACTTGGAAAACACAGTCAAGCCAGCCCGCACGTGATATTGGGGTGCGCGAATATTAGAAGCATTACGGTAAAATCCCAGCGCTTATTCGGTCAATAACAAAAGCACCTATAAAAACAAACCAAACATATTAAATTAAGAAATATGTACTATATAATGTGATCAATAATTATTTAAAACAAACTACGTATAACTACCACGAGTAAATGTAAAATGTAAGGAGTTTCAAAATAAAAGTCCTTTGAAATCTCATATTGAAATCTCATATATGAGCTATCAGCCCTGTGTTTAGATAAGAATAAAACGAAATCTCTCCCCGATGCAAGACTCATCTCACTGCAGGGTGATAGAAGGACACCCCATCTACTCACCCAGAAAAAAATCAGGACATTCTGATGTGGAGTTTCAAAATAAAAGACCTTTGAAATCCCATATATGAGCTATCAGCCCCGTGTTTAGATAAGAATAAAACGAAATATCTCCCTGATGCAAGACTCATCTCACTGCAGGGTGATAGAAGGACAGCCCATCTACTCACCCAGAAAAAATCAGGACATTCTGATGTGGAGTTTCAAAATAAAAGACCTTTGAAATCCCATATATGAGCTATCAGCCCTGTGTTTAGATAAGAATAAAACGAAATCTCTCCCTGATGCAAGACTCATCTCACTGCAGGGTGATAGAAGGACAGCCCATCTACTCACCCAGAAAAAATAAGGACATTCTGATGTGGAGTTTCAAAATAAAAGACCTTTGAAATCCCATATATGAGCTATCAGCCCCGTGTTTAGATAAGAATAAAACGAAATCTCTCCCTGATGCAAGACTCATCTCACTGCAGGGTGATAGAAGGACAGCCCATCTACTCACCCAGAAAAAATCAGGACATTCCTCTATGTACAGAGAATAGCCCATAAAATATGTGGTCAAACAACCTAGTATTATGAATGAAGTGTGAATGAATATGTGGTGCTAAAGTGTTTAAGTAGTTTTGAGTCCAGTTCTTCACAGGAGAAATTAGGTGTTTTGCACTTTAGGTGTGTGGTTTTGTGAATTGTGTTTAGTGTTCTGAGAAAGTGAGCAATTTAAAAAAAGATGTGTGTTAGCAATCGAGAAAAATGTAACAAATTGTACACCTTGAAAACCATCCATTACAAAATAATAATATTCAAAACTAATAAATCAGAATATACACTTTAGCAAATACCACAAGTAAACTATAAGGACTATAATAGTGCATTTCTGTCTAAAATTTGATTTCACTTTTACCTCGCCTGCTCCTTTTTGTTTTTTTGTCCTCAATATCTGCCTCCCTTGTTTTAACACTGTGTTTGGGTCCTACCTTACCAATTTATTTTTGAAACTATATATCAGAATGTCCTGATTTTTTCTGGGTGAGTAGATGGGGTGTCCTTCTATCACCCTGCAGTGAGATGAGTCTTGGATCAGGGAGAGATTTCGTTTTATTCTTATCTAAACACAGGGCTGATAGCTCATATATGGGATTTCAAAGGTCTTTTATTTTGAAACTCCACATCAGAATGTCCTGATTTTTTCTGGGTGAGTAGATGGGCTGTCCTTCTACCACCCTGCAGTGAGATGAGTCTTGCATCAGGGAGAGATTTCGTTTTATTCTTATCTAAACACAGGGCTGATAGCTCATATATGGGATTTCAAAGGTCTTTTATTTTGAAACTCCACATCAGAATGTCCTGATTTTTTCTGGGTGAGTAGATGGGGTGTCCTTCGATCACCCTGCAGTGAGATGAGTCTTGCATCAGGGAGAGATTTCGTTTTATTCTTATCTAAACACAGGGCTGATAGCTCATATATGGGATTTCAAAGGTCTTTTATTTTGAAACTCCACATCAGAATGTCCTGATTTTTTCTGGGTGAGTAGATGGGGTGTCCTTCGATCACCCTGCAGTGATATGAGTCTTGCATCAGGGAGAGATTTCGTTTTATTCTTATCTAAACACGGGGCTGATAGCTCATATATGGGATTTCAAAGGTCTTTTATTTTGAAACTCCACATCAGAATGTCCTGATTTTTTCTGGGTGAGTAGATGGGCTGTCCTATCACCCTGCAGTGAGATGAGTCTTGCATCAGGGAGAGATTTCGTTTTATTCTTATCTAAACACAGGGCTGATAGCTCATATATGAGATTTCAATATGAGATTTCAAAGGACTTTTATTTTTGAAACTCCTTACATTTTACATTTACTCGTGGTAGTTATACGTAGTTTGTTTTAAATAATTATTGATCACATTATATAGTACATATTTCTTAATTTAATAGGTTTGGTTTGTTTTTATAGGTGCTTTTGTTATTGACCGAGTAAGAGCTGGGATTTTACCGTAATGCTTCTAATATTCGCGCACCCCAATATCACGTGCGGGCTGGCTTGACTGTGTTTTCCCAAGTGGAGGCTGGCTTGACCGCAGTGCTCGCGCTCAACTGCCTCACAGTATCCCGTGCGGAATAGTGAATAATAAAATAATAAAAGTGAATAATGTAAACAGAATTTTTGTGAAATAAAAGTGGTTTAGTGTATTGGATATATGCCAAATGAAAAACCTCCTGCTAATGCTTCTTTAAAGCTGTGTCAGAGTAAACTAACAGTGTGCTGAGTTCACTGACCTGTGCTGGGTGTTGATGCGCAGGACGCCGGTGACCCTCGGAAGAGGACGGGGCACATCCAGCTGGTCACCGGACCACGAAACATGGCAGTTGCAGAAATATTTCAAATAGTTGTAAATGCCAGTAGCCACGGCCACTCCGCTGCTGCCTGTAGCGTATATCTTATTGTTCCTGGTGGACCTGAGCTCACACACATCCAGGCTGTCGTTGGAAAGGCTCCGGTTGACTGACACTATGAACTCCGTGGACCTGTTCCCCAGCAGCCGCTTTAGCAGCTCCACCACCGCTCTGCCCTGGCTTTTGTCGCTGGCTTTCGGGTTTAAGTGGTCTAGAGTTGGGAACTTACAAAAGGCCGTTACAAAAAGACAAAACACGACAACCAGCGCCAGACTGTGTCCGCTTCTGTGTGACATTTTGAACCCCTGACCAATTAATCCAGTTTCCCACCGAAGCACAGGTTTAAAAACAACTTTATTTATTCATTTGCATATAACCAGGAAGCTTTGGGTGACTGAAATGCTGCGGGCCAATCAAAGAGAGAGCTGTTGCCGTGTATAATTTACAGCCAATCAGAGGATGCAGTTCGTATTACAAACCACTCCTATGAGAAACCAGTTTGTCATGTGATCAATCTGTATATGATGGGAATATTACAAAAGTGGCCAAACTTCAGGAGCAAGCTTGATGTAATATGATCATGTCATAAAACCACAATATCAACCTGATCATCGACTGCTTACTTCCGAAACCGTTAAAACAAGATTGAAATAAATCAAGACAAATAAATAATCAATAATCAAGACAAATAAATCAAGACAAATGGTTCTCAAGTTTGCTTGTAAAGGGTTACTAGCATTTAGTAGGCTACTTTGGTACAAATTAGAATCAGGCACTTCTGATAACTGCTGACACAGCCATCAGTCAGACATGTCATGATGTCTTAATCAGCAGTGCACATGCATACACTTTCTGCACAATAAGCGCAGTGATGCCTCTAAACAGCAGAAGATTACAGAATGAAACCAGCAAACTGTGTGCAATGGCTACTGATCAAACAACCACATCAAAATCTTTATGAGGTCAAACACCTGTATTTATTTACATGGCGATGTTAATGGAAAGCAATAACCTACCTCCAATACTGAAGTACAGTTTTAATGTACTTCTCGTTTTTTTTAAGTTACCAGCTCCAAGCTTCACATAATAATTCAGCATACTTGCCAAGTGGCTAAATGTGTTATGTAGCAAAAAAAGTAGACTCATCAATACAGTACCTGGTTCAACAAACCACAGTGGGATATCATTCATTATAAAACACTTTTATTTTCAAATCCCCAATCCCTACATTTAACTTCCAGCAGAAAGTGGCACAATAAGGATGTGAATACAAAGTACCCAAACAGGCCACTGGCTGCACATAAGCAAGCAAAGACACCAGGCTAGAAAAGTCAATTACACTGAGGACAAACATAAATTAAATTGATTTAGAGACAAGCAGGAGAAGAACGGATGAGCACAAACACATGAAATAACTGCTGGCGTAAACATCACAGTGCGTGTTCGAACACCATCAAAAGTGTGTGTTTTGTTTACCTATCAAGCAAAAAGCATAAGACGCAGAAAGGTATACACTCAAGTCATCAGGTTTTATTTGGTTGATTTGGACTAATCTAAACTTATTTCACAGTGAGTTTTCTTGAGGTTTATGGTGTTTACTTCCATTCTGGGTGAGTTTTGTTTCTCAAGGTGATTAGACATTCCTTAGTGAAGGCTGTTAGTAGTGCAGAGTCAAGACAATGGCTTTAAAGTGTCCTGTATGGACCGTGCTGTCCCTTCACAATCCACAAGGCACAGACAGATCTACAAAGCCTCTGTACGTCAAAACTAAAAGACTACTGAAGTGAGAATTTAGAAAAAGCTTATTATGCAGAGCATGCATTCTTCCACCACGAGGACGCAGACCTGCCCGATGATTGGACTGGACCTTTCAGAAGCTGTGGGGATAAATGATCCACAAACACTTCTGACTGAAATAACTATTACACAGTCTGAGGTATGAGCATTCTCCCAAAGGAATCCACTGACAGATGACAAAGCTGGAAGACAGCACACACCTCAAAGTAACATTTGACAACATATATTCATAGACGGAATATGTTTAAGATTCTCTATGTCATAAACATTAACTGAAACTGTCACATTGAGACTTCTCAAATCAATATAACATGTTTTAGTTTGAGCCAGTTTAATGGATCCACTAACTGATTCCAATATTTTATTAATTCATGTTGAACATTCACTGTACAGTTTTTTTAGTCAAGTTTAGGCTCAGGTTAAATGACAAGCTTACTTTGGGTTAACACAAACGTTAAGCTGAGTGCATTAGATGAGCAAAAAAACACAAAGGTCACTTCAATGTAATCTGTTACCCCATGCTTGATAATAAAGGATGTACAGTGAGAGGGCAGTCTGGCTTCCAAAACAAGATGCATTTCATATGAACATGGCTCTGAGCAACTATTCAAGAGGGACATCCACGGTTTCTAGGGCAGACAACTGAGCTATATGAAAGAGATCATTAAGTAGAAAAGATATTGGTGCCGAAATCCAAGAGCACTGACTGTAACATCGAAACTGTCCACATGGAAAGATAATCCATTTTATGCTCATTAATGTAAATGTTGACTAAAAAAACAACCAGAAGATGCAAATAACAATCATAATAGGTGGGGAAATAATTATCCAAGAACAATCACAACAGTTCTATATCCTGCATTCTGTGGTAGCTGAGACCCAGCATGAGGCCACTAATATTAACACTAATATCCCATGGCCTGCACTATATCACATAGCAATGATAGATTATATAAACTCAGTTTTCTGAAAAAATACTCTGCTATGATTGGCTAATTATTTATGTGCAGCACACATGTGAGGTCAGGAGTAATACTGTAGTATTATATTTTTCTGACAAATTATTAATCTCCATGACGTTACTTTAACACTCCCATACACCCATTAAGTAAGAGGTGGTAATGTTGCAATGAATGCAACTTGACTGAGAAGCGCTCCAAATGTTTTAGAAAGAGTTTAGAAAGACCAACTGGTGATTGTTGGAGATTCCTTTCCATATCTCCAGATTTCAAATGTAAATGTTGTATAAACATTCACCAAGGCAACGAGCATTAACTCGACTATAACAGATCCAGGCACAGTAAAACGTAGCTAATTTGAATTCTAATTTGGTAAACCCCAACTATATTCTCACGGATATTGTCTTTATGTAAACAATTGTAATCAATAAATATCCCTCTAAATGATCGTGTTATATCACCCATTGTATTTAAAACTCCATCTGACAAAATATGACTTGTGAGTTAAGTCTTTAAATCAACAAAACACTTATTGACTTTATAAGACTTTAAGGTATAGTAGGCTAAAGGAAATTCATAACATGGCTGTAATATAAAATATTATACAAAAGCACCAAAAGATAGTTTGGAACCAGACTATGCAACCTTAGACCTCATTAATCAAATCTGTCTCCAAAGGAACTCATAAGTGATGAACTCCCCCTTGATTAGTTCAAAACGTGTGTGACCGGTAGCTAATGTACGCTAATGTTAGCTTAGATACATATTGCTGTGTAGCTCACAATACCAAATGTGTTGTCTGACCCTTCTACACCTGTACTATTGTAACACCATGTTTTAGCATGTTACAAAGACATATTGGTGGTTTTACTACAAAAGTAAATGTCAGATTTAAACTCATCAAGTCCCTGCGGCTGCTGCTGTGTCACTTAGCATCTGCCTAGCTTAGCTGTGGTTGACAACAGGTTCAGCCAAATTGCTGTGAAAAACGGTGGGGATGGTTTTAGATGCGATTTGACAGATTAACTGTTAATGTATTCCTCCTACTGCTGAGAAAACGTTTCAGAACTGAAACAGTATACAGTTGATTGTCACAAAACGATGCATCAGTGTGCACTGTTATAAGTTGTTTTTCACATTCAGCATAATTTGTCGATATAAAAGTGTGTGTATATTTGAAACCTAACTTTTTGTTCAATCTATTTCCTTATAAAATATATATTTTAACATATTGACACTTGGATTGTTTGATAGTCATGTTTACTTGCTAACATGCTAGCACTAATGCTTGTTGTTTCTTGCCTTAGCTGGCACATAAGTGCTTTATCTGGTTCAGCTTAATAGCGTGCAACATTGACAGATTCAGCATGGTGTCTTTGCGTTACTGGCACGCTCATGCTGTGCAAGACAACAAACACAACGGGGACCCAGTTATTGAATCATTAGTGCTAGGTGGTCAAGAAGGTAATCTTCATGTGCGCTACATGTTTGAATTCATCCTAAGGATCAGTGAGCTCCAGAGGCGATGGGTCAGGCTGGGTCAAGCTATCGGCAGAAACTGCTTTGTCTGCAATTTTCCTAGTGGTAAAATAAGGAATTGCACCTTCCGGATCTGTCATTTGATGCACTTCGGCCTTAAAATACTTTTCACTGTAGACTTAGAGGGAAAGATAACTGTAAATCAGGCGATCATTCTTTTCTGAAGGGAAATAGACTCCCCACCAAAACATTTATACAGCCCTTATTTCAAAATATGTCCTATTAGTCGTACAAAGGGCCCCATGGATGCAGAAGATTCAATTGATTTTGCATCCATACCAATTTGGCTGTATGCACTACTGATCAACTTTCGTATTAATAACAGGGGCCCTGCCTCTAACTCTGCAGCCAGTCTCTTTATACATCAGCATCTGGGTTTAAACTTAAACCACCTTATTTAGTTTCTGAAAACACATGTCTTAAAAAATTTCTCAATGTCCAAGCCACAACTAAGCCAATGACGTACTAGCAACCTAACTAGGAAACACATTGGTTGTTTCCTGCTTGTTGTTCTATTCATCTCACTCTGCTCCCTCTATGAGCCTCTCTTTAAAATAACAGACTTAAAATAATCTTGGAAAACTTACATTTGCCATCATCCTGTAAATACTTTTGGTCACAGAGGTTGAGATTCAGCTAAAGTGACGTATTTGATTTATTCTGGATTGACTGAATACAGATAAGAATTAGCGACACATAATCCCAGTAATGGAGAACATGTAGAATGTTTCAGCATTTTGTCACCAATGTTAAATGTGTAGATGAAGCAAACCTTGAGAATGAAAAAAAAGCTGGTATGACTGCTGTACATTTCTAAGCAGACTTCTCCTTTTGCCAGCTAAAAGCTAAACAGGCACATATGAATGCAAAGCTTACGTACAAACTGACTGTATTTCATGTTGAATAAATCCAGACCGGAACAACACATCAACCCTGAGAAACTACGGTAAGTGGGAGAGGACATTAAGACCATCACATGTCTGTAACATTGCTTTCTGATAGTAGGTTTACTTTCTCAACAGAGACGGATATATGACCAGACCTTCTTTTCACACTAAACCCCTATGGGGAGCTGAAATACATTGTGATGTGGATCTGCCAGAGCAGCCGATGAACACACAGACGTTTCTCTGTGGCTGCAGTTGCGGGTGTTTCTGTAAGATAAGATGGAGAAGACCTGAAGGTGTACGCAGGTTCAGGACTGCTGACTGCTCCACTGGTTGGCCATTGGCCTGCGGAGCAGCTCATCCACATGGCGTGCCACGTCCATCGTGTCCTCCAGGTCGAAGTCTCCCTCTGCATCCAACATGGTGTCACTCCTGACAGGACGACAGTAGAGACGCAGGCCACATTGTCATGAAGGAGGTTCATTGGACATTTATTGGGTTTTTTTCTGTTGGATTTTCTACAGTGTAATTGTGAATTATCAGGTAGAACATATCATAAGTAAGTAATCAAAGAAACCCAGACAACGCAACAGAGTCAAATATATCTCTGTATCTTTAGAAAACTGGTATATATATATATATATATATGTATATATATATATATATATATATACACACACACATACCCACATGTCTGTATGTAAGCTGCCATGAAACACACACTTCATATTGTCATCTTTTAAGATTACGAACCTGTTAAACAATGCTAATGCTAATATACACGTCCAACAGTTAGAAAGCATCAAAAGCATGCATTACTCAAATCCATCAGTTAAAAAAACACAAAGACTCCAGCATTGTCTCTTTTCGCTCAGTTTTGGTCTCCACCATCTCCTGAGGAAAATATCTGGCTCATAAGCTGCTAAATGCGTCACTATTTTCAACAGCGTTTTCCTTGCTTTGTCTGTCTGCTGTTTCCTGGCATTTTCTCTGAAAACAGCTACCAGCTGCTGCCGAAAACAACTGTATGACAGCATTACGTAACCCCAACTAAATGTAAAGCCAGACAGCTGAACAATAAGCTGAAACTCACTAAAGCTCAGAAAAGCTGAGGGAATCTGAAGGAATCTGCGGTCATGTATTGTTTATTGATTAAAGTCACTTTTAGTAGAGGCTGCAATACCATTGCAAAACAAAATAAAGTGCCAACAAGTACAAGCACTGGGAATTTGACTCCAGTAAGAATATGTACACTTTATCATCAAGGTGTACTTCAAGTATGAAAGCTAAATGTACTCCCTTTCATTTTACAGGGTGTTGTCCCAAGAATGAAATGTAAAGGAGTGTGCTTACATCGAAGGGTAGACTCCAAAGCTGCTGGGGTGGCTGGCGGACGGAGAAGCTGTTTGGTCCATGAACGAAGGAGTTCCTCCACTGGGTTCAGATTTTGGGGTGGTGAATCTAACAGAGACATATAACAAGCATTATTTCATCAACTAATCTGACCATGATCACGTGTCTGCACCAAGCCCAATAACTAAACACATATTTTAGTAACTACCGTACTTTTCGGACTATAAAGCGCACCTGCATATAAGCTGCCGCAGCAGCTAAACTGTCCGTCTGTCTTGCTCTCGTTCTGTCTCTCGGTTCCACTTTTACTTTGGCGCGCTACCTGTCTCTCTCTTTTCCGGCCTCCAGCTTTTCCTGCTGAAGCCCGCCGCTTAAAGGTGGCGGGCGCGGACCGGTCATAGAGCCCATAGAGTTAAAGGTGGTTAATTTTACCTGTAAAATCCATAGATTTAGGAGGTTCCCTAGTGGCCGTTAGCTGTACAAAAAAGATGGGGGAAAAAGTCGCGGCTTATAGTCCGAAAATTACGGTAATACTGTAATAATAAAAAAACAAATTTCTGAATGGCTAGCAAGTGTCGGTCAAGCCTGTATTAGGATGCTTTAATTACAACTTCATACTATAATGACAGACGTCTGTGTTTGTGTCCCAGTTTTGATTATCTTGCCAACATTTGTAAGGATTAACTTTACGCTCAGTGTGTGTCAGGGGCGGACACATATTCATGGGGTGGCAAGAGGGTGGCAGGAGATTTTGAGGGGTGGCATCCCCTGGCATATGCTGATTTAATCCCAGTCATATCAATCAATGTTAACTTGGAAATCCACAATATTTATATTTGTAACTCAATAACAATTTAGAACAGCTAGTGGAGAACATAGAAAATGAAATGCACAAATTCAAAACATGGTTTGACAAAAATAAACTATCATTAAACTTGAGTAAAACAAAATTAATGCTGTTCGGTAAACATAGAACAAAAACACAAATGCAAATACAAATAGATGGGGTTGAAATTGAAAGAGTCCATGAATTTATATTTCTTGGGGTAATAATAGATGACACAATAAGTTGGAAATTACACATAAAACATGTACAATCAAAGCTGTCAAGAAGCATTTCCATACTAAACAAAGTAAAACAAGTTCTAGATCAGAAATCACTTCGCATTCTCTACTGTTCACTAGTCTTACCATATCTGACTGACTGTGCTGAAATCTGGGGCAATAACTACATGCAGGATCTATTCTACAAAAAAAAGCCATACGGATCATTCACAATGCCAAATACCTTGATCACACGAACAAATTATTCCTGCAGTCAAAATTGTTAAAATTCACAGACCTGGTAGAATTCCAAACGGCACAAATCATGTTTAAGGCTAATCATATCGTTTTACCAGGAAACATCCAAAAAGTATTCACTCAACGAGTGGGGGGATATAGTTCAAGGAGACCATTTCAATTCGAAATTCATAGGGTCCGTACAACCAGAAGAACATTTAGTATCTCAGCCTGTGGAGTGAGACTATGGAACAGTGAGAATGTGGTGCTAAAGCGATGTCCATTGTCCAGACATTAACCAGTTCAAGAGGAAATACAGAGAAATAATTTTCTCGAGGTACAGGGATGGGGAAGGTGTTTGACTATGTGTATATGTGTGAGTATGTAGGTGTGTATATGTACAGTGGGGCAAAAAAGTATTTGTCAGCCACCAATTGTGCAAGTTCTCCCACTTAAAAAGATGAGAGAGGCCTGTAATTTTCCTCCTAGGTACACTTCAACTATGAGAGACAGAATGGGGGGAAAGAATCCAGGAAATCACATTGTAGGATTTTTAATGAATTAATTGGTAAATTCCTCGGTAAAATAGGTATTTGGTCACCTACAAACAAACAAGATTTCTGGCTCTCACAGACCTGTAACTTCTTAACTGTATTAATGGCACCTGTTTGAACTCGTTATCAGTATAAAAGACACCTGTCTACAACCTCAAACAGTCACACTCCAAACTCCACTATGGCCAAGACCAAAGAGCTGTCAAAGGACACCAGAAACAAAATTGTAGACCTGCAACAGGCTGGGAAGACTGCATCTGCAATAGGTAAGCAGCTTGGTGTGAAGAAATCAACTGTGGGAGCAATTATTAGAAAATGGAAGACATACAAGACCACTGATAATCTCCCTCGATCTGGGGCTCCACGCAAGATCTCACCCCGTGGGGTCAAAGTGATCACAAGAACGGTGAGCAAAGATCCCAGAACCACACGGGGGGACCGAGTCCATGACCTGCAGAGAGCTGGGACCAAAGCAACAAAGGCTACCATCAGTAACACACTACGCCGCCAGGGACTCAAATCCTGCAGTGCCAGACGTGTCCCCCTGCTTAAGCCAGTACATGTCCAGGCCCATCTGAAGTTTGCTAGAGAGCATTTAGATGATCCAGAAGAGGATTGGGAGAATGTCATATGGTGAAATGAAACCAAAATAGAGCTTTTTGGTAAAAACTCAACTAGACGTGTTTGGAGGAGAAAGAATGCTGAGTTGCATCCAAAGAACACCATACCTACTGTGAAACATGGGGGTGGGTCTTTCAGCATGACAATGATCCCAAACACACCGCCCGGGCAACGAAGATTTTGAATGAGATTTTCTGGATTTTTTTTTTCTCATTTTGTCTCATAGTTGAGGTATACCTACAGGCCTCTCATCTTTTTAAGGCGAGACACCCAAGGTGAATAGGGTAATTTTTTTTAACTTAAAGGTATCAGCTAGAAATTTCTCCAGTTAATTACTTACAATAAGGCAATTGTCTTTTGTATTACAAGTTTTCTGAAATAGCATGTTTAAATATGCAAATTATCCATTATCTCATTAAATATGCACATATTTTAACACATTTCAGGAATTGAAATCTGAACTTTGGATAAAGCCAGGTTCAAAATTCTTGTTTTATTTTGTAGTCATATTAGTATCTAAGGCTTTTACAGAAGGGAAATTGGATATCTCTTTTTATCACTCCATAAATCAGAAAATACTGTCAACAGCCCTAAAATATCCATTTTCGCCATGTTTTTAGGTATACAATGTTGTATAATTCAGGCTATGAATGATATTTGAACAAACCCTTCTGTAAAAGCCTTCATAATATTGATAGGAATATAACTGGAAGGTTTGGTGTCTCTACGTGCTACTGAAGTTGAGATTTCGAACTCAGAGTAGGAGAAAAAACTCATTTTGAGAAAACGACCTTTAAAGATTGCAGTGAGGCGCTAGCTAAACCCTCCTGTTCTTTGGATGACAGTTTGCGCCTCGACGCACTCCGTGAAGGTATTTCATGTTCGGGTTCATTTGTTTTTTGTATAACCTTGTTTCGTGCAAGTGACAATTGTTGTCGTCTTCTCTGTGAACGTGTTTTTTCGCCGTTCTTTTGCCATTTTGAGATTTCAATTTCTAGCGGAAAGCTAACCAGGAAGTGTTTTAGCACACCACGTGACGCATCTGAACGAATCACGTTGTCAGAAATTGACACCAGCCAATGAGATTTTGTTTCTTGGTTTAAGACCCCTTAGTGCTTTCACGATTGGTTGCTGATACAAAGGAAATGACCATATTTGGATCCGATGAGATTGTGCAGGAGAGAAACAGCTTTCCAGCGATACCTCTGATGACATGGTGCACACAGTGTTCGCGGTACTTTATGTTACGTTAGAATGCTAACTTTTGGTGAATTTAGGAGAAATCTACAGACGCAAATAGATAAACTATAGTAAAATAAAATGTGTATTTTGTACGTTTTCCTTCCAAAAGCCTGAAAGAAAACATGTTATAGAATCAAAATAGCACAAAATCTCAAAATTGACCAGTACTTGAAAAACGATGTTTTTGACTGCCGTGTCTCGCCTTAAGTGGGAGAACTTGCACAATTGGTGGCTGACTAAATACTTTTTTGCCCCACTGTATATCAGTGTATGTATGTATATGTATATGTGTATATGTATATATGTCAATCAACAGGTAAAGCAGATTAATAATAATAACAATAATAATGCATACAAATGATAATTATTGCAGATTATATATTATAAATAAATCATTTAGGGACAAGGGGGTGAGATTAAATGAATTATACTTCTTCTCACTCCTTTTCGAACACTAGATGTGGCACTGTTTATGTTGCTAATGCTGTTGTTGTTTTTGTTGTTGTTGTAAATGTCATTTTTTGTTTTGATTTCTCTTACATGACTATGCACTGCAACATTTGTTTTGTTTTGTAATTATTTATTGTACTTGTTCGAAATAAATGTATCAATCAATCAAATCAATCAACATTAGGTGAAATTATTGTGGCACATCAGTAAAGCCTTAAATATAAATATATAAGGTGGCAGACATAATGTAATGAATTTTAACTGAACCATAACTGAATGAATTTGTTTCACTCTTAGACCAGCTGAGGCCTGTACTACGAAGCTGGTTCAACATAACCTGGATATGTTTGAGTTAGCCGGTTGGCCTAATCCAAAACATACGCGCTCTCGCTAAACGGTCCTACGACGCTGGTTATCAAGTAGATCGCTCAAGCCAGCCGCGTCCTATCTAGTTAGGTCCACGTTCACATGAAAGGGGTGGTATCTGGAGCATTCGACACAAACATGGACAAGCGTACTGACAGCGCAGCGTCATACTTCCTGAATGAAAAGTGAAGTTAAACTTTAAACATCCATGACTTAAACACTTTATCCAGGATCAAAGCCGAATAGCTGCACCTGCAAGGTGAATACAGCTGGTAACAGAAAAAGGTTTATGATATCACTGCCACTACATTTGACTCGAGTGTTTCGTCAACTTAATGTGTTGCTTAAAATAATACTTCTGCATACAGTATGTGACACTGTGAGTGTAGCACGGCCAGATACGGCTCAAGAAGCTGACTCAGATAAGGAAATATATGATACATTATGAAGTGATATGAATGATAATGGGACACATCAACTTCTTCATATTTGACTAATATTAAAGTAGACTTTTCATTCAGGAAGTATGACGCTGCACTGTCAGTACGCTTCTCCATGTTTGTGATTGGTCGAATGCTCCAAATACCACCCCTTTCATGTGAACGCGCACCTAACTAGATAGGACACGGCTGGCTTGAGGGATCGAGTTGATAGCCAGTTTAGCGAGAGCGGCTTTGTTTTGGATTAAGTCAACCGGATAACTCAAAACATATCCAGGATATGTTGAACTAGATTCGTAGTATAAGCCCCAGGTTAGCCGCTCAGCATAAGTTACCATGGAGATCTAGCCCGCTAAAAAGAGAACCAGCGTCGTTGGACGGGAAACCCAGAGTTTTCCGTGAAGTTAGCTCGCTAAGCGAAAATCCTGGTTCGTAGTACAGGCCTCCGGGGTACCAAATCTATGCAGACTGCTGCAATAAGTACATTAATTAACTGTCTCGTCGATGTTTGTCTGAATTAATATGATAATATTAACAATCATATCATTCCTACCAGCTGTCAATCCCTTTTATGATTCACATATTCATTTATTATTGAATAAACTACATTTTTTGGAGGAGTTAATGATGAATGTTCCTCAAGATGCTTGCTCACCCTCCTTCAAATTTCTAAGACAAGTAATTACGATCATATAACAAAATTCAAAAGATTCAAAGGAACAGTTCAGCAGCCCACAACTTTACTGCAAACCGTTACAACCTTGACTTTACATCAAAAATAACACGCACTAAAGAAGTGACTCCAGTCAGGGTTAAAAAATGTGTATTCAGCTAAAAAAGATACATCGCTGCAGTAAGTTATTATCCAGTGGAAATTCCTTACCTACTTGCCTAGTTAAATCAAATTGGTTACTTTCTTTTGGCTGGGCAGTGTAGTTTTACACACCGTCTTATTTGACTTTCTCAGGACTTAAAACTGTTTTTGGGGGCAGACCCCCTCAAAGAAATAAATATATACACACATACAAGGTATCTGCTCTTAACAGTTTTGTATGCTCATCCGTGAGCAGAGCATTACGTTGGCATATATATTACAGCTGAATGCGGCGATTTTCATGTTGTTCAGCAAAACGCCTCACAAACTTAATAAGATCCAAAGCTTTAGTGCGTTTTGATTCAATGT
Source organism: Pseudochaenichthys georgianus (assembly GCF_902827115.2). NCBI lineage: Eukaryota > Metazoa > Chordata > Actinopteri > Perciformes > Channichthyidae > Pseudochaenichthys > Pseudochaenichthys georgianus. The sequence continues at coordinate 2,760,518 of NC_047521.1, read as the reverse complement.
TGAGTACAGCCAAAATTGACAGTCTCTTCTCTGTCATTGGAGACCGCAAATACCTCATTCCAATCCTTCTATCTACTTGGATCCAAATGCTTCTCGTTTCGTATGGGATTAGTTTTGTATCATAAAGATAAAGCAACATCTTCTCAGAATAAAGCAAGGGCGGTTACTCTTTGGTTAATAAACTACCGCCGTCCACGGCTTTATAACATGTACTTCACTTGTTTAATTTACAACTTTTGGGGGGGGAAAGCACAGTTAGTATATATATACCAGCACCTTACATAATAGCTACGTTCAGTGGCGGACTGGGACTACAAATCAAAAATAAAATAGCCCCTCCGTTGCCTTCTGCACAAAACATGCGAGGAGGTGGTTGCTATGCAACAACAATAAAGGCCCTGACACACGAGGCCGAAATCGGACGATGAAGCGTGCCCTGTCGCCCAAACTCAATTTGGTGTGTCCCGCACCGTCGGCCGTGACACGCCTTATTTGGCCTTTCATGGCCGTGCGTCGGCCACAGGCAGTCGGACAAAGAAATCACTCTGATTGGCTGTACAGCTAGCGAATCAGTGCATGAGAGGCGAAACGGTTGCTTGAGAATGTCTTCCACAAGCAACACTCCAATGGATGATAGCTCCAGTACCGCACCATACATGTTTTCGATGGACGAGAGTGAAAATGGAACGCACACGCTATTTGTTGTTTGTTTATATCACGTAGTCTGTTCTTCTTCTCTGTCTTCCGGTTGTTGCCTCTTTTGAATGAGGAGAGTTATTGCCACTCACGCATGTGCAGTTCGCACGTGCTCGGCTGAAGTCTTTGCGGTGTGTTCCAGTGCGACACATGGCCAAGACGCAGGAGAACACGGCGGCGCAACAGTCGGCGTCGGCGAGTTCTCTGGTGACTGCTTGGTGTGTCAGGGCCTTTAAATGTTTCCATCTTAAGCTTTGTTATTTAGTTAGTTAGTTTTGTAACGGACATAATGTAACAGTTGTAACTTTTCTCAGACGCGGAGGGATACTGAGTTGTGAAAAGTAACTACAATTCTACCCTAAGAAATATCAGATTGCTTGATTTGACTTGTCCGTTTTATAAATATACACTAACTGTGCTTCCCCCCCCCCCAAAAGTTGTAAATGAAACAAGTGAAGTACATGTGATAAAGCCGTGGAGGGCGGTAGTTTATAAACCAAAGAGTAACCGTCCTTACGGGGCTCTAATAAGTAAAGCGAACGCACCCGCAAGGACACCAGGCCTCCTATTGGTTGAGGGATTTTGACAGGGTTGTTGCACAAAAGCTCCAAGCGCGCACAGCAGAAATCTGAGAGCAGACATTTCACGAGCGCACAGAAACAGCCTGAGTGCGAGGAGAAGGTTTTAAGCTGGAACACGGGAAATCTGTAAGCAGCAATATATCTGAGTGCAAGCGTACAGTTTGAGCAGAAGCAGAGCAAATCTAAGTGCAAGCAGGCACTATTTGAGTGTGAGGACAGGGTTTGAGGGAAATAAATACATAATCTGAACATGAAATCAATAAAGTATGCTCTCAAATTTAAAGACCACGCTCTTGAATAAAGATAGGGAATAACCCCGATACATTTGCGCTCATTCACTTTTTGTTTGAGATTCTGACACAAACCTTCCAGGTGGGCGGGTCTTTCAGGGGTGCGTCCCCATTGGCTACTCATTTTTTGAGTGAGAGCCCAGTCCTCCTGCGATTGTACAGTGCAGGCAGCGGTGCGGGAGATAGGTGCATTCACACTGCGGTACTTTTCCCACAAAGGTTCATGCAAACTTAGTTCATGCGAACTCTTTAGTTCGCATGAAATAAGTTCAGATCGCGTTCACACCAGAAAAAGTCCCTGGGGGAGGATTAGGCAAATTAAGCCGCTGACGTCACTTCTTCTTCTTCTGCTTTGGGTTTACTGACAGGCCGCAAACCACTTCACGGCGTATACTGCCACCCAAAGTCCCCGGCCGGAAGTCCCCGGAGTTGGGGAAGGCTTCAGTAGAAGCTGCTGGGAGTCCCAGCAACTTCTACTGAAGCCTTCCGAGTAAATCGCAGAATGCCGACACCTCCTCATCTCCACCGCTCCCATGTTTTATTTTGTGTTGCCATAAGCTAGTCTCTCTGCGTTTCTGCGCTGGCCTAATGCTAATAATGCTAATGCGAGGATAATAAAATGGAGGCTTCACAAAACTTTTTGGGAGTTTTACGGGGCGTGGTTTGCAATCCGCCCAGCCAATCAGAAATATAGCTCTTTTCTCACAAAAGAGCCGCTCGAAAGTCCCTGCTCTCTAGCAGGGACTTTCGAGGGGGTAAAAAGGTTCGCATGAACTAATTTTAGTACCGGCTCTTTTTGGTGTGAACGCGATCATGAACTAAGTTCGCATGAACCTTTGTGGGAAAAGTACTGCAGTGTGAATGCGCCTCTTCGTGGATAGAACCCCCCCCAGAAGAACCAGCATTTCAATTATTATAATACTACAAGTGAAAATATATGTAAGTATTTATCATTTGTGTTGTTTGTGCTATACGGTCTGTTTATTGTGTTAAGTGAGAAGTAAAGCTGTGCTATGAAAGTTAGCTTTTGCTAACTGTAGATCCATAACAATGCAAGCTAAGTAGCCTAACATAGCTAGCAGTGCGTGAGCGTTCAGACACCGGCGCACACACTCAAACGGACTCGTGTGCCTGACTCTACCAACAGGCTTTCATGATTCTGTTTAGATATGCAAGTATAAGCCATGATCGCTTATTTTATTAACACGCTAATTTGATAAGAAAATCAATGGAGGCTGAGTTAACTTTGTAGGAAAACCTACCGTCCATGACTGCCCCTGAGCCGTGTTTTACTTGTTAACTTCATATTTTTCATTTCCTAAAACATTATTTCCCTCTCATATTAACAGTGTGGATCATTGAGACGGCGTGGCGTCCAGAGGTCTTATCCCGGTTTCCCACTTCCTCTGAGGGGACAGCACCTTTTTGTTTTATGTCCTTTTATTTAAAACATTCTTTGAGACTTCATCTTCTGGTTCAAATTTCAATAAATGTAATTTGTATAATCACTCTTTTGTCTTTATTCTACATGAAAATGTTAGAGATTCCATTCAAATCTGTTGATTATTCAGATCTTCCTCAGGCTAGGAATAGTATGTTGAGTTGTTAATGCTAAATGTATATCATTTTCTCACAGGATATAGAACGAGACAACACAGTTTTTATCCATTGTGTATGAATGCTTCAGCTCTTCAGACCAACATAGTAAGATGTGAGCATGTTCCTAATTGTGTTGGTATGCAACCTAGGTCTGGTCTGTTTAATAAAGCAAATCTGCCACTTTCATATTGTAGGATTTGTTCAATTAAAGCAGTCTTTAATTGTTTGTCCTAAACATAGCAATATATGCTTTTGAAATGTAACATGTCTTTGAAAAAATAATAGTATACAGTTTATATTGTGTATCACCTTTAAAAAAAAACATCTATGTATTTTCAAGCTAATCTATAAAATAAATAAATAGACGGACAACAGTAACGGTTGCCAGGTTGCCAATGGCAACCATTCTCAAAAAATGTCAACCACTTCTTGGCCTTTGGTTGCCATCAGTGGCAACCAGTTTTTAACATAAAGAAATAAGGACAGCAAACAGCAAAATGTGCACCCCAAAATAGATAAATGTTAATTATTTGTTGTATTAAGACTAGAGTGATATTTAATTATTGTTGTGACCAGTCGGAACCTGTTGCACGTGCATTGGTGTGATTACGGAGCCAGAAAGCAATGCACGTGTACTCGCGTGCGCACTGCGCCGTGTGATTGTTTTACAAAAAAAGGCGAAGCAAATTAAGTTGTTTGACTGTGGGGTAAAAAGTTGGGCCAACCCGTCAACATCTCAAACGAATGTTCAAAGTGATTCAACTGATAAAGCCCAAGGTGAACCCGAACGAAAAGCAAAGAGGAAATGCGTAAAGTCTTGGGAGGCGAAGCATTCTGCTTCGTTGTGCATCCGTTTCCGGTAAAGGTTCCTTCAAAATAAGAGTCCCGATCTTATTACTACCAAAATAAAAGTGCAAAACGAAACTTTACCATAGGAACATATTGGCATACAAATATAATCACTTCTATAAAAAGGTAACACATTTTAAATATAGTTAGACATATTAAAGGTAATTTACAGGATTAATAATGAATATCTGTATTCTGTCCTTTCCCCGCTCAGAGACCCAGGTCGTCGCACGCATCTCTGCTTGTCTAGCTGACATCTCTCAGTGGATGTCTGCTCACCACCTCAAGCTCAACCTTGACAAAACTGAACTGCTTTTCCTTCCGGGAAAAGATTGTCCCACTCTTGACCTGACAATCAACATCGGCACCTCTGTTGTTTCCCCGACTCAGACTGCAAGGAATCTGGGTGTGACCCTAGATAACAACCTGTCCTTCACTGCAAACATCGCTGCTACAACCCGCTGCTGCAGATACACGCTTTACAACATCAGGAGGATACGTCCCCAGCTGACCCAGAAAGCCACGCAGGTTCTGGCGCAGGCTCTCATCATCTCACGCCTAGACTACTGCAACTCCCTCCTGGCTGGTCTACCTGCATGTGCCATCCGACCTCTGCAGCTCATCCAGAATGCAGCGGCTCGTCTGGTCTTCAACCTTCCAACATTTTCCCACACCACGCCGCTCCTCCGCTCCCTCCACTGGCTTCCGGTAACTGCTAGAATCCACTTCAAGACAATGGTACTTGCGTACCATGCTGCGAATGGATCTGGCCCTTCCTACATCCAGGACATGGTTAAACCGTACACCCCAGCACGTGCACTCCGCTCTGCATCAGCCAAACGACTCGCTGCACCCTCACTGCGAGGGGGACCCAAGTTCCCATCAGCAGAAACACGTGGGTTTGCTATCCTGGCTCCAAAATGGTGGAATGAGCTCCCCATTGACATCAGGACAGCAGATAGCTTACACACCTTCCGGCGCAGACTGAAAACTCATCTCTTTCGACTCCACTTCGAGCGATAGAACTATTAACAAAGCACTTATATACTAATAAAGGACTGGCTTACCTAAAGCCAGTTGAGTAGCACTTGAAATGTTTTTGCTCTATGAAACCTGATGTACTTTATGATTCTGTTTTCTTCAAGTTTGTATCTTGTTGGTCGAACGCACTTATTGTAAGTCGCTTTGGATAAAAGCGTCAGCCACATTTTTCATTTCAAACCTTTATTTAGACAGATAGGTCCCTTGAGATCATGGATCTCTTTTACAAGGGAGACCTGCATCAATTTAGTTCCACATGAAACATAAAAACAAACAATAGAGGACATCATATTTACATATTCACCAACACTTACAAACACCCATAGTGTCAGAAAGCATCTCGTGCAGACGTGCCTTAAAAACATTCAGAGAAATAAAATTGCTCAATTTTAATTTGGACTGTAGGCTGTTCCAAGCAAGTGGAGCTGCGCACATAAAAGCCGTCTTACCTAAGACAGTCCTCACTCTTGGCACATCTAACAAGACCACATCCTGCGATCTCAGACATTAGCTGCCCGCAACTTTCTGCTTTACCAGAGAACAGATATAATACGGGAGTTTACCCAACATAGCTTTATAAATAAAAGTGTACCAGTGACTGAGCCTCCGTACAGAGAGTGATGGTAAACCTGCCTTGGTATACAGTGTACAGTGATGTGTAAGCGCTTTACAATTTGTGACAAATCTCAGAGCACTGTGATACGCAGCATCCAATTTGCTCAGGTAATTGGCAGGTGCATTCATATACAACACATCACCATAGTCCAGCAATGTAATGTAATGTAATCTAATTCTTAACTGTGAATGGTTTTCATTTATTTAACATTAGAAATGTATTAGTCTGGCCAATCCAAGACTTCAATGCTGAAGGGCCAATGGATCTATGGTGGAGGTCAGCACAAAGGTCAAGGTAACCCACATTTGAAAGGGAGACAACGGATGACCAAGAAACTAGTGACTTGCTCAGTTCATTTGTGAGGGATCTGTGAAGAACATGACAACAGCTGCACTACTGGCGTTTTGTATACCAGCAATTGAGGGTGGACAAGTTTACTAGCACTTAAGGTTCAAATAATTGTGTTAATTACCTATTGTTAAGCATTTGAACAATCTTTTGTGTCACATGTTCATTATTACATTAGAGACTTTCTCTCAGAAATATCCGATGAGCCACAACTTTTCTTTCAAAACAAAGCTGCCAACTGGGGTGGCAGCTGGGGTGGAAAGGCTATTTTTAGGGTTGCAGTTGCCACCCCGGTAGATCCGCCCCTGGTGTGTGCGAAGACCTGAGGAAGTTCAGTGGTGCTTTGACCTGGGGCAGATACATTTGATGAAGCTTTTGTACTTATGAGAGTTACCACCATAAACCTATGCATAGACTCACTTAGAAACCCGAGAAGGAGCGGCAAAGCTACAGGAAAGATATTTGAAAGGTTTCCATTTTTATGTTGATAGAGGAGGGCAGCATCGTGTTTAGGGATTCAAATACCATGTCTCCATTAAACTTAAAGGGGACATATCATGCTATATTTGAACAATATATTGTAGGGCCATACCTATATAAAGTATATAAATATAGTTTTTTTTTCAAAATACCAAATACCTGCATTTTAGCCATGCCTCATTTTGCTCTATTTGCTCTTTCCAGCCCTCTTTTTGCAGGGGGCTGATTCTGTGAGCTGCACCACGCCCCCCTGCAGGAGAGGGGAGCGTGCTCTGAGATCAGCTGCTGGGCTGTCAGAAGAGGGGGAGAAAAAGAGATCTCCGGCCTCCGTGTTTTATTCTTATATTATTATATAGAGTAATTATTCATTTGTTTTAAAGCTCAATGAATAACAAAGAAGACCTTTGACCGGCACTTTTCTAATTTTGTCCGGAAGAATTAAACTTTAATGGACATCTTGACCGGCGAAAAAAAAACTAACTGAAACTCTGCCGCACGGTCCCCTCGTTCCTTGGAAGAGGCGGAGAGGTGGGTGTTTGCCATCTGCTGGTGGACTACCGGAGAGAATTACAGTGCTTGCCTCGACGGGGAGGGATTGCATTGAATTACAGGAGCAGGAGCACACGCTTGCCTCGGGGAGGGAGAAAAAGAGCCACAGCGGAGAATAAACAGAAGGGCAACCATGGCAACAGTGCGCAGGAAGTCTTCTTCGGTGCTTTGGTGGCAGACTACAGCGCCACTTACAGGCCTGGCATATGTACTACAGCCTCTCCAGCGCTTTCGAGCGGCAATGGCCGGCGGTGGCCCAACCCCACATTCCCCTGAGAGGTGGAGAGTTGACCACTAAGCGGAGCACAACTTTTGTGACGTAGAAAATAATTCAAATCTGGATCAGTCTGTATCAGATCCGTTACAGCCCCATTTTTAGAGATTTGGGTATGGAGGAAAAGAGAGAGGGTTGTGTTTTCTGAGACTTGGTGAGTTCCCTGACACACCGGGGACACATATTCATGTATAAAAGACGTACAAAAGTGCATTTTGCATGATAGGTCCCCTTTAAGTAACTTGCTTCTTATTCATTTTTGTCCATTTGAAGTGATTTGTGTTTGCCGAGGCAGTTTAACAAAAGAGAGAAAACACAACTTACTCTGGCACAACTTGTTTGATCTGTGGTTTTACGTATCCATCCACCGCTTTTGCTGCAAGAGAGACATATTGCCTTACATTGTTTAGTCATTTCAACTTTATAATTCCATCCACTTACACCTCACAACTGAGTTATATAGAAATAAAGAGTTCTTCACTTCACTGTTGATGTGAATAGAAAAGATGCTGGAACTTACAGAGGGGAGGGGTGTAGTACTTGGCGAAGACCTCGTCTTTGGGCCGGTCCGGGTACAGGAACAGAAGATGGTTCAGGTCACTGATGCGGTCCGCCAGGGAACGGATGGAAAAGTCCTTTGTTGTATAAGGCAACAGATTCCAGACCAGCCTCTCACCTAGCCGAAGATCGATAAAAGCAGGAGTTCACTAACTGTATTCATAAAGATTTAAAATAATATACTTTCGGGGATTATGGTGCACGACCTGTGTAGTGCACGACCTGTGTAATGCACGACCTATGTAATGCACGACCTATGTAATGCACCAACAAGTGGAATTAGAGATGTTACTGAGAGGGGAAAATTCATCTTGCATGCATTTCATTCAGTTAAATGTTGTAATAATTAATGATTCATTGAGATTCACACTTATTGTAAGAGGCATGACAGCAGGGCAGTTTGGTACCTTGCTTGTTGGGGTTCTCAGCCACCCAGGCGATGGTGATGCCTCCAATCTCTGAGTCGCTGAATCGCAGCAGGAACGTGCCGTTGGGTTTGGACAGCAGCATGTCCTGGGCCTGCTGCTTGTTAACAAAGCCCAGGATGGCCCTATAAAACACACATATACACACAAACACACTCAGAAAACAAAGCAAACCCATTGCTGTTCTTTAACCTGAGGAACATCAACTCGAATCGTTCAAACTATTGCTTTATTTTATATCATTTAAAGAGGTACTGCAAAAATTGTCTTAGCATCGCGACCTTAATAACCAAATGACAATTGAACCGATTGGTTGAGCATGCTTTTGAGACGGTAATAAAAAACATACTCATTAATTGTTTTCACAATACAGATAAAGGAATAATATTAGATGTATCATATCTACAACGATGAATGAGCGTTCTTGTCTTTTAAACGCAAATAGTTGATTTTAATTACAATTGAGTGCTAAAACAAAAAATTACAAACTATAAAAATGACAAACACGCTGTTAGATAGAGCATGTTTTTAGAGAAGCACTATTATTTAAAGAAACAGTGATACCTAGTGGACCTTTTGAGCATAAAATACCTAAACCAAGAACAAGATGGCTCATTTAGTTTGACTGAATTTTAACATATTTTAAGCTAAAGTGTGAAAATAAGATATAGTGACTCAAAATGTGTTCTCCAAAACCTAACCAATCATTAAAGGGTTAAAGCTAGGGGGAGTTAAACAGCCTCTTTAAAGTCTGCCCTTCAAAAATAAAAACAGCCTTTTCTTTTGGAGGACCACCAGAAGTATCCTGGAGCTGTACTATGACAGTTATACTAGTTGTCCCTGACAGTTATACTAGTTGTACTAGTCTACCGTCCTCCAAAATCCAACTAAACCTTCATCCCAGAATTGTTTTACTTCATCACCTCAGTATGTCCCACTCTCTCCAACATTGTGATACTTGGCGATTTTAATATACACTTGGACTCCCCCAAATGCTCCATGGCTGCCGACTTCCTGTCCTACCTCGACTCACTAAATCTGACACAACATGTACATGGGTCCACCCACAATCATGGTCACACAGTTGACCTCATCATCACCGGAAACATACCTGCATCAGACCTAAACATCTCTGATCTTGCAGTGTCTGACCATAAGGCTATCTCCCTAACGCTGACAATCCCATCCTCCAACCAGCCACCCCCCACTGAGAGAGTCATCAAGTACCGAAACATCAATAATTTGGACACTCCACTTTTTCTCAAAACCATAACAACAAACCTTTCAACTGACCTCCGTTCGCTTTGCCCCGACGACATGATTGAGCTCTACAACGACACCATGAACACCACGCTCAACATCCTGGCTCCGGAAAAAAAGAGGAAAGCCACTTTCCAACGGTCCTCTCCCTGGTTCACGGACGCCCTCCGCCGCATGAAAACCTGCGGTCGACAGCTGGAGAGACTATGGAGGAAGCAGGCTCTCGCCGTCTACTTACTGGCCTTCAGAGAACACCAAAGGGCCTATGCTACTGCTCTCAAAAACACCCGCTCTGCATACTACTCATCAATAATAGACAACGGCAAAAGCAATCCTAGAACCTTATTCTCCACTATCAACCGCCTTCTCAACTCCACCAACACAGGCCCCCCAGCTGCCTCTCCAGAACTCTGCTTTCTTTAAAAACAAGATCGCAGATATCAGAGCAACCATTACAGCCTCAACAGTAGCTCGGACCCCACCCACCTGCTCTCCCTTCATCAACGGAATCACCCTCTGCAGCTTCAACGAGGTGACGTCATCTGCACTGCTAGCCATCATAGGCAAATCAAAGCCTACCAGCTGCTCCCTCGACCCCATACCCACCCCGCTGCTAAAAGCCTGTTCGCCAACCCTGGTTAATTTCCTGACAACACTCATCAACAAGTCACTACAGACTGGTGAGGTGCCTGTCCATTTCAAAACAGCAGTTGTCACCCCACTTTAAAAAAACAAAACAAATATCGACCGAGAACTCCTCTCCAACTACAGACCTATCTCCAACCTCCCGTTCCTTGCCAAAGTACTTGAGAAGGTCGTGGCCGCACAGCTCCAGTCTCATCTGTCTGACAATGACATGTATGAGACGTTCCAATCAGGTTTCCGCCCTGCACACAGTACAGAAACAGCCCTAATAAAAGTAGCCAACGACCTACTGATGGCAGCCGACTCTGGGTCACCCAGCATCCTGGTCCTTCTTGACCTGAGTGCGGCTTTCGACACAGTGGACCATACCATCCTCCTCCACCGCCTCGAGACCTACACCAGGGTGACGGACACGGCTCTGAAGTGGTTCTCAAGCTACCTCACCAACCGGAAGTACCACGTGTCTCTGGGGGGGTTCCAGGTCTGACGACACCGCAGTGACATGCGGGGTCCCACAGGGCTCAGTGCTGGGGCCGATCCTGTTTTTAATCTATCTATTACCTCTGGGTCATATCATCAGACAACATAACATCAACTTCCACTGCTATGCCGACGACACTCAGGTCTACATCAAAACACAACCCAATACCACCACTATCCAAACACTAAACACCTGCCTGGAAGATATCCGCTCCTAGATGACCACCAACTACCTTCAGCTCAACAGCAGCAAGACGGAGGCAATCCTGATAGGCACCACCGACCAGCTTGCCAAGGCCGCCAACATCAGCCCCTCCCTTGATGGTCAGCTCATTCCTCTCTCCTCCGTTGTCACCAACCTCGGTGTAAGGTTTGACCCCACTCTGTCTTTCTAAGCCCACATCAAACATATCACCAAGACCTCCTTCTTTCACCTGAAAAACATTTCCCGACTGAAGCCCTCACTCTCAACTGATGACATCAAAAAACTGGTTCATGCACTCGTCTTCTCAAGACTAGACTATTGCAATGCACTCCTCTCCGGTCTCCCAGCCAAATCCATCAACCGCTTGCAACTTGTCCAGAACAGCACAGCCAGAGTTTTCACCGGTACAAAAAGGTCCGCACACATAACCCCCATACTTGCAAAACTACACTGGCTCCCAGTCCACTACAGGATCCAGTTTAAGGTTCTGCTCCTCACGTAAAAAGCCCTGAATGGACAAAGCCCAAAATACCTCTGTGACCTCATTCATACCCAGACATCTACCCGCTCTCTCCGCTCCAGCCACGCTCCTCTTCTTTACATCCCCCGCACACGTCTCCGAACAATGGGAGACCGAGCCTTCTGCTCATTCGCCCCGCGCCTCTGGAACTCCCTCCCAGATCAGCTGAGATCTGCCCCTTCCACTGAGGTCTTCAAAACCGGCCTTAAGACCCTCTTCTTTCGGCAGGCCTTCCAATAAACTTTGAGCATGGTACACCTGGAGTACTGCCATTTTTATCGCTATCTCTGACTTTTATTTTTGTACTCTATTTTATATTTTATTTTTTGATTTCTTATTATTATTACAATTATTTGTTTAATCTCTCAAAGTGTATCAGTATCCCTTGTTGTGAAGCACTTCTAGATTTGTCTTGGCAGATGAGAAGCGCTATATAAATTAAATATATATATGACAATGTCTTTGCTCCTCACACGTTTTTCCAGTACTACTTTTTCAACTTACTTTGATCTTAAGTTGCTCTTTTAGCTACCGACATAAAACCGTCTCTTGTAAAAAATGAGCCATTACCCATCATTCCAGTGAGGCTTGAGATGTTTCTTCATGAGCTCCACAACTCCATCAAACCACTGCCAGAAGGTGAAGTTGCGTCCAGGTAAGCTCTCCTAAACAAAACAAACACACCATCAGTACGTTTACAGGCACACAAGGCTAAACCAGGTTTTTGTTGTGTCATTTTAACAGCAGCAGATGCTTCTGCTTCTTTTTTATTTATATACCGTGTTGTTATCAATACATACACAGGTTGCTGTATCAGACTATCAGTAGGTAGGTCATGGAGAAATACGCTGGAAGATGCTCACCCTGTTGAACTGGGCCCAGGATATGCTCACGTTGCGGAAGTCCTCAGGGTTGTTACTGCTGCTTGTAAAAGCTTTCTGCGCCAGGAAGACCATGTTATCTTCCGACAGGCCCCGCCCACTGTGCATCTCTGCCTTGTACTTCATATCTAGGGCCTCACACAGCTGGGGCCACATCACCTTGTCTGGCACGATGAACGGCACCCTGCCCTGAGGTGGAAACATGGAGGTCAAACAATCGGGGTAGAGGACGAGTATGTAGATACATTCATTGTTAGGTTTGCTCTGTATGTTTGGGTCTGTTCAAAATATAATAAAACTTCTGATTAGTTGATAAGATAGCATTAACTTACCGGCTCAGCGAAGGCGTTGTCCCACAGGACGGTGGCTGTGGCGTTGTTGTCCTGACTCCCATGGACAATCACAACCACAGGCAGTGATAAGGTCTGCAGGTGACACACACACACGCGCACACACACACACACACACACACACACACACACACACACACACACACACACACACACACATGTTTTGTTTCACTGGCAATGAAGGGGAATAAATAACAACCAAAGAAAATAAAGAGAAAAAACAAACGTGTTGGCATCGGCTTAGACATGTGCAATTGGTGAATCCCTACTATAACTATTAATCAATGTGAAATGTTTCATTTAAAATACAAGGCTTAGAGAATATTCTAAAATAGACAGAGGCAGTGAAGAAGGCAGATTATTTAATTACTTGGCAAGATACCGAGTGCTGTTCACAAGTAAATAAAGGGTCAAATATACAATTACTTTGACATGGAAGACCAGCTCGTTGCCTCCGACGCTGAACTGCGATTCGAACAGAACCGTGAACTTCTCCTCCGTCACCGACTCTGCACCGCGGCGGTCTGAACGCTTGATCCTCTTCAGGGACTGTACCAAGACAAGAGAGGAGATTACACACATACACCTTCATAACAACAAACACAGCCCATATAGTGCACTCAAAGCAGCTGCATCTCCATTCTCTGGCGAGGAACTGTGCATCAGGCCAGTTTTTGAACAACTAGTATTTGTCTTGCAAATATACCCTGACATGTCAGCAATATAATTATATTTTCTGAAGTTTTCAAATCTGAAATAGTTTTTTAGGTCGTTGTCAAAAAGGCAGCACAATCAATCGAAATCGCAATACGGACTACTATCTCTATACTATACTTGTCAACTGAATGGGATTACAAACCAAAATATATGAAGGTATTATTGCATGCAATTTCAACAATTACATAAATACAAAATGTTATATTGGTGGTCAGGTCATTCATACACTTAGCCAGCAGAGCATACCATATTTCTGAAGTGTGCACTGAGGGTGCCGGTGGCCTGGTGATACTCCATCACACAGTTGTTGTTGAGGATTTCTCCACTGCTTTCACTGCCAAGGCAAATAAAGCTGTTAGAAAGGATTGAACAAAGCTCATCTGTAGCAGGAAAAACCTTCAACAAATGGCAATGTCAACTTAGTACATATATGTTGTGGCTGCCTAAAGAGTGGTGCAGGAATGAGTCCAACAACACAGATATGAGTTAGCAGTGTACCAGTTCTGGTTCCCTCGTCCCAAAGTCAACTGTTTTTTTAACCTGTTATTGGCTAGATCAGGGGTTCCCAACCCCCGGAGGTGTTACTGTCGGGCCGCGAAATAGCTGTGAGTTTATCGTAATATTTGCAGAATTCTAAATATATAAAAATATTTTTATCATAATATTTTTTTCAAAAGGTGTTTAATGTTCGCACCTATACCAGTCATATTATTTCCTCCAGTAGCCATAGTTAATCTTTCACCAGAAAACCGTTGAAAATGGCTTTTATGATGTTCCGAGGGATTCGGCGGCTCAGCCTGGTCTCAGCCTCTTGTGCGCACGAGAAAGTTACCGGTGCGCCAAGTAGGAAGAGGAGCGCACAGGAGACAACCGTTTAATTGCAGACTGTTATGTTTATGTGGGAAAATGGCAGTGCATACATTATTTGAGATATATTTCAAACTCGGACTTCATTTTAAGGACATGTCGGCCAGGGGTGTAGAACTATATGTTTATTTTATTAGCTTTTCTTTTTAATGACTGATTTTAAATGCCATTTTCTTAATGTCTTTAATTTTTTTGTAAGGCACTTTGAATTGCCTTGTGTTGAAAAGTGCTATATAAATAAACTTGCCTTGCCTTTGTTTAAGCACCGGATTGGCAAAACAGGAGAGTAAACCAGTCTGCCTTGATCTATGAATTCATGTCCGGGACTCTCACGGTATCTGCTGCCCGCAGCTGTTTTATAGAAGGAAAACCTCCTTCACTTCATGAAATGGCTGCAGCATCAGGAGGCAGCGGGACGTGTAACTCCGCCTCTGAGAAGTGCAGCACCAGCGCGCCGAGAGCTGTGCCTTTTTACGCACCGCCTTCGCTGTGTTTACCTTCATCAGAACAGCGAGTGACTGCAGGCTGCTACGTGTTAACCACACACCTCTACACACATCGAACTGCCCGATTACTCCCCCTTTTATTAGTTTTATGAAGGAGATGTCCAGTCACCAATGTGTGTGTGTGTGTGTGTGTGTGTGTGTGTGTGTGTGTGTGTGTGTGTGTGTGTGTGTGTGTGTGTGTGTGTGTGTGTGTGTGTGTGTGTGTGTGTGTGTGTGTGTGTGTGTGTGTGTGTGTGTGTGTGTGTGTGTGTGTGTGTGTGTGTGTGTGTGTGTGTGTGTGTGTGTGTGTGTGTGTGTGTGTGTGTGTGCTCTGCTCAGCTCTGTGTTTGTCCGACACCGACATTTGTTTTCAAATGACCATGAACAGTAATTTACACACATCTGGCTAACTCCATAGGTAGCCTATATGCGGGTGTTCCCAAAATAAATTAGTTTAATCTTAATCTCGATGTAGTGCTAAATGCTGTCGGACGTGCACCGGAACGAACGTCACTATCATAATATCTTCTGAAAACAAATGCCAGTGTCACATACACCTCCTTCATAATGCGCCTTCTCCTCGTTTTCCCATCACTGGATTATCCGTAAATAATACAAACAAAACCAAAACGTTGATTTATCTGTTTTCCCGTTTTGGTTTAAAAACTGAATAACGTCGTTTTTTTGGTTTTCCGTTATTCCGAAAAACCAAAAAACGACACCGGTTCTTTTTAAAATGTTGTTAATATGTTTTGGATGCATATTGTTCTAGTATTTGTTCAGGCTGTTACCATAGACTGTATATATAAATGGACGTAGCGTCCGTGACGTCACCCATAGGATTCTGCAGAGTTGCCGTGAAGCCCTTAGTAGGCGGAGTCGGCCACTAACGGCTCAACAGTGACGTCAGAGTTCAACTTCTCCAGCCTGCTCCAAATAAGGGCAAAGAGGAGGAGCCGAGGCGGGACCTGCTGCCACCGAGCGGCAAACTCTGGGGAAGAGCCGGGTGTCACTACCCGATCCGTCCCCCTGCCCGATCGGTACTGCGCATGTGCGAGATGGTCCGCCATATTGGACAACTCCGGACGGCAACACCAGATGGACACTTGACACAGTGGCTTTTAGCAAAGCTCAAAAAGAAAACTCGAGAGAGATGAGTTATTGTTATTACAACGTGACTTCACTATTATTTAACAACTCTTTTTATTGGGTTCTTTTATTTGGGGTTAAGTACATTGTCAGAATAAGTGAGGAATGAATTTAACTTCTGTTAGACAGCCATATGCCATACATTTTTGCATACATTCACAGTAAATATTTATTCTAACAGAAGTTAAATCTATTTCTCACTTATTCTGACAATGTACTTAACCCCAAATAAAAGAACCCAATAAAAAGAGTTGTTAAATAATAGTGAAGTCACGTTGTAATAACAATAACTCATCTCTCTCGGTTTTTCTTTTTGAGCTTTGCTAAAAGCCACTGTGTCAAGTGTCCATCTTGGGTTGCCGTCTGGACTTCCGGACCATCTCGCACATGCGCAGTACCGATCGGGTAGGGTGACGGATCGGGTAGTGACACCGGTGTCAGTACCAGATGTGTTCGGGCTACCAGATGTGTTCGGGTGTATTTCCTTCGCATCCGTCATATCCGTCATATCCGTCTACTCACCTCCCTCTGCTCCCAGCGTAACTGCAGCCGGAGGAACTCGGGACAGCTTGTTATGTGTGGGGTGCTATGGTGGGGTCCCATGTACTTGTGCACATAAATAATGTTTCTAATTATTTAAAATTAAAAAATATATATATTCTGCGTTACTTTAGCCAACACTTTTATAAGGCCACTAGATTAGATAATTACGAAATGTGTAGATAGAATACATATCTTTCAGGTTGTTATTTTGGCATTATGTTTCATGTTTTATTTACCTTTTAGTATTTGTATATAGTATCTGAACTTTGGAGCGGAGTTGGGAGACACACGACACATCAAATCACATCTACAGATCAAGACAAAGCGAATGGAAGTACTCCCATACTCCTAGCGTGAAAATGTTGTGAAAACGTGTGCAAAGTCTCCGAAAATCCTAAAAATAAGCTCATATTTGAATTCCCCATAAAAAAACAAATCATTCAGTAAAAACAAGGCCCCACTGATCATCTACTCTCTGAGACGATTCCAGGGATGTCTGGCTTGAGTTTCTACCACCAGGGAAAGTGGACAAAAGTGCCCGAGATCAGCCTCTTAATTTACACAGGGCCTAGTGCTTGGCTTTGGGCATGAAAATTCAGGAAACTCCCCTGAGTATTTTATTAAATATCTGAACTTTGGAGAGGAGTTGGGGGACACACGACACATCAAATCACATCTACAGATCAAGACGAAGCGAATGAAAATACTCCTAGCGTGTGAAAATGTTTGTGAAAAACGTGTGCAAAGTCTCTGAAAACGGAGCAGTGGCTGTGATGCTAGCTTTGCGGCTAGCGGTTAGTTGTTGTTGATTGAAGTTGTTGCTATGGAAACAACATGACGGAGAAAAAGTATAATCTTATACATATAATAACGGACAAAGTAAAGAATGAAGTGTCGGCTATGTTTAAATGTTCGGAATTTGACCATCATGGTCCTCTTGAGTTGCCGTAAAATATGACGGATATACACCCGAACACATCTGGTCCCTACACCGGGACGCCAATACGGAAGTGCCACACACTGCAGTTCATATATTGGCCGATAGGCGATGGCTGCAGAAAGGAGCAATTTCCATAGACCCCTTGTTAAAATGCCCAATTTTACAGCAGAACAAAACATGTTTCTACCCCTGGCTCCATACATTTTTATTATCGATATAGTTAGATTCCACCTTCATGATTATGGATCTGTGAGTGAATTGTTTTCTAACGCGACCCTTTTATTTATATTAGGTCTTAAAGTTTGTGCATAAATTAGGGCGTGGTCACATTGAGTGACGGCTCTGTCAAGTGCCTGCCGCTGCTAGCTTCTTGTCTCTCTGCTAGCTGCTCCGTGAAGCTAGCTACAGGGACTCTGCCTGCTCAGCTCATCCAGGAAACACAACTTGTAGCCGGCCGTGGTTGGTTGTTCTTCATGCTTATATATCGGACTATTGTGACTCGCTCTGCGGTTAAAACAGACGGTGCATGAATGCGGTAAGTGAAATTCGAGTGCTTTATTTATGTGTAAAGCTTGGGTTAGCATGTAAGCTAGTGGTAACTACATCGGTGCTAACAATGCTAATCGTAGCCTCCAAGTTAAAATCATAGACTGCATATATAAAGGTTAAAACGAAATAGACAAGTGTTAAGCGTTAAGTGGGATAATACTGTTGAACAAACGGCTTCTGTTTGAGGTTGATAAAATAAGGTTACATCCTTGTAACTTAGAGATATTTTATTATGTAGGTAGAAATGTATGCATCTAAGGTTAATTTAAATTGCTTATGCTCAAGTATGTAGACAAGCTAATGTCGAAGTAGTGTATGTGAAATCAACCTCACAATAAGATGTGTGTGTATACTACAATTATTAATGTCATATTTCAAGATGATTACTTAGATATTACAATATGGTTGATTGAGCTGGAGTTCATTATCGAGCTTACACGTTAACATCACAGTCATCTGAAGAACGAACCAAAACCTTATTGTTTTTATTAATTGCATTACCAAATGGGTATCAAATAAACAGTAAGCATTGGTAACACAACTTCCAAAGTTACAGTAAAATAAAAAGGACCCTGACTCGGACAATACACAATCCAACATGTTCAACAGAAGAGAATCAGTTATATTGTTTGTACACATGGTACTTTACATATATATCTGTTTGTTTAAAGTGTCCAGGTGATGCAGACAGGCTGGACCAGAGAGTGAGAGACAGAACTGAAGTGAAGCAGTGAACTTCAGCTCAGGTACAAAGACTCTATTTTTCATACTGTACAAAGAATCAAGAAAGATATTGGTTTAAATGAATGAAGTATTGACTTGAATACACTGATATACATTCCATTAAACAATACTAAATACTAGATCACCTACACATCAGTTAAGTTGAGGGTTTTTTCCATGCAAAAGTTACATTTAGATATTTAGCAATATGACTTTGTCAGCTTTCTAATTTAATGTATTGAAGGCAAAGTCATGTAACACATAGTGAGAACTGCTACTATTTATCTCTCAATATTGTCTGTAAAAAACGTGGTAAAAGTGATTCTTTCAGTGAGACAACAGAGCAAGCTTCTACAGTTGCACTACGTTTTGTAACAGTTAAATATTATTTTGATAATAACATATATTTCAATGTTGATGAACTTCATACTGTTCATTCATAATCTGATTGCTCACTGTTAAAATAAAAAAAACACATTACAATTACAAAATAATTATATCTACAGCCCCTAAACACACAAACACACCTCTTTCATAAATAACACACTTGTTCTGTAATAATATGTTTTATGTTTCCTGTCATTTTTGTTAGGAAAGGACATGACTGAAAGACACGACATTTTCTCCTTCTCTGAGGGTCAAGAAGAACATCCAAGAGTAACATTAAAAGCTGATGTTATGAGATTTTAAGACCAGTACAGGACATTCATTCAGATACATGTTCATTTATAAAGCCATGTTGGGTAAACTACCTTTTTATATCTGCTCTCTCGACCAATTGAAAGTACGTATTGCCTGAGATCTCATGATGTTGTTTTATTAAATGTGCCAAGTGCTAGGACTGTCTTAGGGAAGAAAGCTTTTAGATGTGCAGCTCCACTAAATTGGAACAGTCTGCAAACCTGTTTAAAACTGAGCACTTTGGTTCCCCTGCATCACTTTAAAACTCGGCTGGGTGACATGCTGTTTGATACTCATGGTACCTGTCACTGTAAATAGAGTTTTGTAAACTGTACCCTGTACATTATGTTGTATGTCATCCTTATTGTTGTTCTGTTGTTTTTATGTTACATGTGTAACTAATGTCCTGCAGGTCACCCTTGAAAAAGAGATCTTTTGATCTCAAGGGGCTTTCACCTGGTTAAATAAAGGCTACAAATTCACTAAGAAACTACTTTTATTGTAAAAACAGTCGGCTGATCGAATGCAGCTATTTCCACATCTACACTCCATCAGCTGATTATTTCTATTTGCCTCACTTTATGAGCTTCACATTGCTTGTGCCTTGTACCGCAGAGTTTGCAACATCACAAATAAATGGGGCCAGTCAGATGTGAATGTGTAATCTAACATTTTCAGTAAGAATAATGGACGAAAGGAATGCAAATACAAATACAATTTATTGAAATCATAATGTGAACCAAAAGTTAATCAAATGTTTTAAATAAAACAGAATATGGACAGAAGGTGTAAACCTATTAAATGTATAAGTAAACGCATTTAGTCAAATAAAGTGACAGACTAGGCCTGTGCAGTTGGTATCAGCTATAGTGTTGTCACGATACCAACATTTTGGTTTCGATACCGATACCAAGTCAAGAATTGCGATTCCGATTCTTTTTCGATACTTTTCTTAAAAAAAGGGAAACACGGAATATCGGCTTTAAAATTAGGAATAACAGATGATTTTAGCAGTCAGAACAACTAAAGCAGCAGTGTTACTAAGAACAGAAACGCCAAAGAGTCACATCTAATATAAATATATATAAAAGCATTTATTTTAATTGTGTAGCAGTGAGTTTAACATTTTGGCAGCACTGTTGAGCATTTTGAAAATGTATTTTCATGCCTCTGTGCAAGGCTTAGTCTTTCTATCTTTATAGCCACTGGTGTAAAGTAACTAAATTCATAAACTCAAGTACTACTTGGGTACAATTTTGAGATACTTGTACTTTATTTAAGTATTTCAATGTTTCTTTTGCTACTTTGTACTTCTAATCCACTACAGTTCAGAAATAATGGTGTACTTTTCCTCCACTACATGTATTTAATCCCTTTAGTTACTTCACAGATCTGGATGAATGATGTGAAATATAATCAAGTGTTAAATCAGACTTTAGTTCCACCTGGAGTAAATCCACCAGCTACCCTGCAGTCTACAAAGTACTTCAGACTAGCTGCACCTTTACCAGCTTTGAGAACACTTTCATGATCAATCATTATAAAACATATCATATATATTATTCTGAAATGGACCAATCTGCACCATGACTACTTTTACTGTCGCTACTTTAATACTTTTACTTGAGGAACATTTTGAATGCAGTACTTTTACTGTAACAGAGTATTCCTACACTCTGGTGCTTCTAGTACAAGACCTGAGCACTTCTACTTTTACTGTCGCTACTTTAACTATATTTTGATGATAATACTTTTGTACTTTTATTTGAGGAACATTTTGATTGCAGGATTGTTCCTACATTCTGGTACTTCTACTTTAACTCAAGTAGCATACAAGACCTGGGTACTTCTACTTTTACTCAAGTACAAGATATACTTATACCACCTCCGTTTATAGCCTATGAAAAAAACTAATAGAAAACGAAGGCTAAAGCTAACGTTAGCAGATAGTGATGCTAGTTTGCTAGTTAAGTTTGCTCAACGATAATATTGCGACAGAAAAACTTTTCAGTGCACATCACGCTCTGCTGCTCCGACAGGAAGCTCTGCTCTGAACACCTGAACGGCCCGTTCACAGACTTCTGGCGTCTTTTTTGTCAACAAGCCGAAGCGCAGCGGCAGTTGCACTCCCACTTGCAGCCATGCTTCTCGTTTTCTCACATGCTCTGGCAGCTAGCGCGTGGCCGCGTGCAAGAGAGAGGGGAGGGACTTGAGAGGAGCGGGACTGCAGGCACGGCTGCAGTGCAAGGAGTGGAAGCAGAGCGCTGAACACACACGGCTCTTATTAAACGGCGTTTTTTCACGGGAGTACTTTTCCCCGTCATTCTTAAAGTACCGATACTAATGAAACGGAGGAATCGTACCATTTTTAACGGCAGGGTATCGCGGTACCTTTCAGGTATCGGTACACCGTGCAACACTAATCAGCTATACCCAGCATGGGCTCCTCCATCAGGCCTGGTCCTCCTCGCTGAGGAAAGACCCTCAGTCCTCTCCAAACCAACAGACTGGACGTCCATCACACGGAGGTTTCTCCCTGAAGTCTCTGCAGCTCTCTGGACACCATGCTGTCTCAATCCATCCACACTGAATATGAGAGGGGGGAAATGAAAATAATAAATGCTTTAGACAATAAGAAACATAAAGTTGACTGTTGTGTTGCTCAGTTTTTTTAGATTGTCAATACTATTACTGTATAACTAATATCTCAGGTTAAGAGGCACATTCAAATAAAGATTGGTCTTTAAATACATTTTGTCTTTTGAATTGTTTGTCTAAAGTCAAGGATCTCGAACTGGTACTTAGTTTTAATGATACAGTCTGGTTATTATGCTGTTTGGAGGAGGCCTCACAGGTAAGAGCACTAACTAGCTACCATCACATGTACCTTAGCTTGACTTAAATGTATTAAACGTATAGTTAAGTGATATCAAAATACAAATAACTAATGTCATGCAAACATATTAATATTTGCTTGATTCCAGTGTTGAATTTAGCACAATTGCATACAAACATTAAGAGGTTTTACGATTCTGAAGTATTATGCTAAAATCTCAATAACTTAGATTATTATTTATAGTTTTGCTGAATAGTTTCATGTCCGCTTACCTTAGAAAGGTAAAATGCGACGGCAGCGTGCGGTAGCTTCAGCTAGCTCTGGAACTTCCAGCTCGGTGGCAGCAGATCCCGCCTCTTTGCCCTTATTTGGAGCAGGCTGGAAAAGGCGGGAGTTGAACTCTGACGTCACTGTTGAGCCGTTAGTGCCCGACTCCGCCTACTAAGGGCTTCACGGCAACTCTGCAGAATCCTATGGGTGACGTCACGGACCATACGTCCATTTATATATACAGTATATGGCTGCCACCGAGCTGGAAGTTCCAGAGCTAGCTGAAGCTACCAAGCTAAGCTAACATGCTCCCCATCTGCACGCTGCCGTCGCATTTTACGTTTCTAAGGTAAGCGGCCTTAAAACTATTCAGCAAAACTATAAATAATAATCTAAGTTATTGAGTTTTTAGCATAATACTTCAGAATCTTAAAACCCCTTAACGTTTGTATGCAATTGTGCTAAATTCAACACTGGAATCAAGCAAATATTAATGTTTGCATGACATTAGTTATTTATATTTTGATATCACTTAACTATAGGTTTAATACATTTAAGTCAAGCTAAGGTACATGTGATGGTAGCTAGTTAGTGCTCTTACCTGTGATGCCTCCTCCAAACAGCATAATAACCAGACTTATCATTAAAACTAAGTACCAGTTCTAGATCCTTGACTTTAGACAAACAATTCAAAAGATAAAATGTATTTAAAGACCAATCTTTATTTGAATGTGCCTCTTAACCTGAGATATTAGTTATACAGTAATAGTATTGACAATCTAAAAAAACTGAGCAACTCAACAGTCAACGTTATGTTTCTTATTGTCTAAAGCATTTATTATTTTCATTTTCCCCCTCTCATATTCAGTGTGGACGGATTGAGACAGCGTGGTGTCCAGAGGGCTGCAGAGACTTCAGGGAGAAACCTCCGTGTGATGGACGTCCTGTCTGTTGTTTTGGAGAGGACTGAGGGTCTTTCCTCTGCGAGGAGGACCAGGCCTGATGGAGGAGCCCATGCTGGGCAAAGCTGATACCAACTGCACAGGCCTAGTCTGTCACTTTATTTGACTAAATGCGTTTACTTATACATTTAATAGGTTTACACCTTCTGTCCATATGTGCTTTTTATTTAAAACATTTGATTAAGTTTTGGTTCACATTTCAATAAATTGTATTTGTATTTGCATTCCTTTCGTCCATTATTCTTACTGAAAATGTTAGATTACACAATCACATCTGACTGAAGATTGGCCCCATTTATTTGTGACGTTGCAAACTCTGCGGTACAAGGCACAAGCAATGTGAAGCTCATAAAGTGAGGCAAATAGAAATAATCAGCGGATGGAGTGTAGATGTGGAAATAGCTGCATTCGATCAGCTGACTGTTTTTACAATAAAAGTAGTTTCTTAGTGAATGTCCTGTACTGGTCTTAAAATCTCATAACATCAGCTTTTAATGTTCCTCTTGGATGTTCTTCTTGACCCTCAGAGAAGGAGAAAATGTCGTGTCTTTCAGGCATGTCCTTTCCTAACAAAAATGACAGGAAACATAAAACATATTATTGCAGAACAAGTGTGTTATTTATGAAAGAGGTGTGTTTAGGGAGTATAGATATAATTATTTTGTAATTGTAATGTTTTTATTTTATTTTAACAGTGAGCAATCAGATTATGAATGAACAGTATGAAGTTCATAAACACTGAAATATATGTTATTGTCAAAATAATATTTAACTGTTACAAAATGTAGTGCAACTGTAGAAGCTTGCTCTGTTGTCTCACTGAAAGAATCACTTTTACCACGTTTTTTACAGACAATATTGAGAGATAAATAGTAGCAGTTCTCACTATGTGTTAAATATCTTTGCCTTCAATACATTAAATTAGAAAGCTGACAAAGTCATATTGCTAAATATCTAAATGTAACTTTTTGCATGGAAAAAACCCTCAACTTAACTGATGTGTAGGTGATCTAGTATTTAGTATTGTTTAATGGAATGTATATCAGTGTATTCAAGTCAATACTTCATTCATTTAAACCAATATCTTTCTTGATTCTTTGTACAGTATGAAAAAAGAGTCTTTGTACCCGAGCTGAAGTTCACTGCTGTGAGGAGTCCAGTTCTGTCTCTCACTCTCTGGTCCAGCCTGTCTGCATCACCTGGACACCTTAAACAAACAGATATATATATGTAAAGTACCATATGTACAAACAATATAACTGATTCTCTTCTGTTGAACATGTTGGATTGTGTATTGTCCGAGTCGGGGTCCTTTTTATTTTACTGTAACTTTGGAAGTTGTGTTACCAATGCTTACGGTTTATTTGATACCCATTTGGTAATGCAATTAATAAAAACAACAAGGTTTGGGTTCGTTCTTCAGATGACTGTGATGTTAACGTGTAAGCTCGATAATGAACTCCAGCTCAATCAACCATATTGTAATATCTAAGTAATCATCTTGAAATATGACATTAATAATTGTAATATACAAATATCTTATTGTGAGGTTGATTTCACATACACTACTTCGACATTAGCTTGTCTACATACTTGAGCATAGCCAGTTTAAATTAACCTTAGATGCATACAGTTCTACCTACATAATAAAATATCTCTAAGTTACAAGGATGTAACCTTATTTTATCAACCTCAAACAGAAGCCGTTTGTTCAACAGTATTATCCCACTTAACGCTTAACACTTGTCTATTTCGTTTTAACCTTTATATATACAGTCTATGATTTTAACTTGGAGGCTACGATTAGCATCGTTAGCACCGATGTAGCTACCACTAGCTTACATGCTAACCCAAGCCTTACCATTCATTACGTAGCTGATTAAAATCATTAACACATAAATAAAGCACTCGAATTTTACTTACCTCATTCATGCACCGTCTGTTTTAACCGCAGAGCGAGTCACAATACTCCGATATATAAGCATGAAGAACAAACAACCACGGCCGGCTACAAGTTGTGTTTCTTGGATGAGCTGAGCAGGCAGAGTCCCTGTAGCTAGCTTCACGGAGCAGCTAGCAGAGAGCCGAGAAGCTAACAGCGGCAGGCACTTGACAGAGCCGTCACTCAATGTGACCACGCCCTAATTTATGCACAAACTTTAAGACCTAATATAAATAAAAGGGTCGCGTTAGAAAACAATTCACTCACAGATCCATAATCATGAAGGTGGAATCTAACTATATCGATAATAAAAATGTATGGTGCCAGGGGTAGAAACATATTTTTTTCTGCTGTAAAATTGGGCATTTTAACATGGGGGTCTATGGAAATTGCTCCTTTCTGCAGCCATCGCCTATCGGCCAATATATGAACTGCAGTGTGTGGCACTTCCGTATTGGCGTCCCGGCTCTTCCCCAGAGTTTGCTGCTTGGTTGTTACATACAATTAGCCTATGTTGCTACCTGCTGGTGAGTAAATATTAAAATCAGTTAAAGTTGACAACCGGTCCGCGATTTTTTTTTAATGTATCTGCCGGTCCTTGGCACAATAAAGGTTGGGAACCCCTGGGCTAGATGCTTCAAATATGGTTAACACAAGCTGAAGAGATGATCACATTTTGTTCTACCCCACTGGTGAATGTCCAAAGATTCTATCAAGTGACTAAATGAGTCTACTAAACTTTATCACTACAAACATTAGCCACCGTTAGATTAGGGTGGTAATGTGCAGCCATGTGACCATGGGCGCGGGAAGGGGGGTGCTGAGGGCGCTGCAGCACCCCCTAGCGGCTGGCAGGGGGTGCGGAGCTCCCCTGTCTGAATGATTATTTGACGGTTATTGCTGCTCCCGCTGTGCATAATCTGTGTAATATGTAGCCAATAAATTCCACATTGTTGGCTACAATTCTGTAGCCCCGGACAATTCTACCTCAATAATATAATACATTAACCGTGCTTTACGTGAACTTCATCATGACACTAGAGAGGACGGCAGGACTGTAATTTCCAGTGTTCAGTGAATGCAACAGAGGCAAGACACCAGACCAATCAGAGAGTTGCATGGAAAAAAAAGTGTGCTTGTGTCATTCAAGCTCGGCTCTGTGTGTGTGTGTGTGTGTGTGTGTGTGTGTGTGTGTGTGTGTGTGTGTGTGTGTGTGTGTGTGTGTGTGTGTGTGTGTGTGTGTGTGTGTGTGTGTGTGTGTGTGTGTGTGTGTGTGTGTGTGTGTGTGTGTGTGTGTGTGTGTGTGGAAATAGGACAATTAGTGTGTGTGAGAGAGGGAGAGAGGGGGAGAGGGGGAGGGACCGGTGCCAGCAGCAGGGACCATGTTGTTAGCATCTGGTTAGCTAGCTGCACTAACGGACATACGGAGCTGTTGGTTCCACAACAAGCTGGAGGAGAGTCCTCTCCTCTCAGACTGAGAGGCTCAGGTGAGCTAAAGGACTCTGAGTGTTTAGATAGTTAACTTTAGTCTAAGTTATCTCAGTGGGTCTCAAACGGTTTGGTCACAAATTATTCAAAAGATTATCTCCGCGGCACACCTTCATATGATCATTATAAAACAAATAAGAGAATAAAGGAAAAACAGTTATGAAATACTATATGGCAGTAAAACAAGAATACAGTTTGAAAGGAGAGTGATTTGTAAAATATCCATAAAGAAAAAGAACATCTGCTTACAGTTGTGTTTCATCTGGGTGTTGAGAGATGTATCCATAGATCTCTTAATGTTGCTCTCAAAGTGCACCAGATTGATGCTTTTAACTTCAATATTTAACAAAAATCTTCCCGGGGGAGCATCCCCCCGGACCCCCCTAGAGGAGGTGAGGTCCACTCTCCACTCGTAAAAAATAGCAATTTACCCCTGCCTATATGCCGTGAGCTGATTATCGAGCCTTCATTGTAACAGTCACGGGTGTACTGTGTGTTTGCGTGTGGGGAGTGCTTTTGTGCGTGCTCTATAGTGCCCGTAATAGTGTTCACTGGAGTCCAGCACCTCAGCACCCCCACTCAAAATACCTTCCCGCGCCTCTGCATGTGACCTTTATGTAGTTGTTTATATCCTCACGTTGGACTTTTACTTCTGCCGATTGCCTTTTCACTTTAACAATATACAAAGTGTTGTAAATAATAAAGTGTGTAAGTATCATAAAAGTGTGTTTACCACAGATCTTATTTTCCGCAATATTTCTAATCCAATGGAAAAAACCCTAATGTTTTTGTCGAAAGGAGCCCTTGCGTTGCTAATGTTTCGGTCGGCCTACAGAGAATAAATGACAGCACCACTCCATTCATTGTTTTTTTTATATCCAACCAAAGACCTGCAACAAATCATTTTAGCTCAATATTATCCATGTGTTTTACTGGTACCTTCATCATCATGGCCCTATGGCCCTCACCTGTGTGTGCTCTCATTCTTCAGCAGAGCTTTGGCCTGCTGCTCGCTGACGATGACTGCTTTGACCTGAGGGGGGTTCATGTGGACGTTGAGCTTCCCCCCCACCAGGAGGCGCACTGTGGCTGCAAACTTGGTCTGGGTCTTTAACACTTGGGGGGGCTGCTTCTCTATGATGAAGGTGCTGAAGAGAAGAGATGACAACAACAGCTGCTTGACATTTTCTCACAGAAGAGGAATTCAAAGGCAGTGATCTTGTTATTGATAAAGTTTGAGAGAAAGAGACATCTCTTCCTTGTAAATATTATCATGTATTTCCAGCAAGTAATCATTAATTCGCAAGTCACTTTTCTTATTTGTTACTTTATGGGGATAAGAAATGGGAAGTGTGGTACAGTTATGTTTTTAGTTTGTTCATGATAAAAAAAAAATACATTGTTGTCCTTGTAAAGAAAACTACGTCAATTTTGCTTTTGTTGAAAATGTATTTAAACTAGGGCTGTCAAGTTAACGCGTTAATAACGCCACTAAAAAAAATAACGCCACTAATTATTTTAATGCGATTAACGCATGTGTATTTTTTTTCCTCGGCCGCCCCGTAGTTTCAGAGCGCATCGAGTTTAAAATACCATCTACAAGCTGATGCTGCTGACAGCCCCGCTCCTGCTGCCCGCTTGTGGCAGACCTTACTTCCACGCTCACCGGCAGGCACCGACTGGCCATCGGGAGGACCGGGAGGGTGTGTGTGTATGTGTGGCCCGAGCGAGAGAGAGACCTTACGTGTATTGTTGTTGTTAGCATCTGGTGCTAGCTAGCTGCGCTAACGGATATAAGGAGCTGTTTCAATGAAAACAGAGGAGCGACATTTCGCCGAGCACTTGACTTTATGCAGGAAGTGGGACATTGTACGAAAAGTCGTAACATGATTGCAGCGTCCAGGCAGCTCCCGTTCGAGCATATGCCTTGAGTTACACACACACACACACACACACACACACACACACACACACACACACACACACACACACACACACACACACACACACACACACACACACACACACACACACACACACACACACACACACACACACACACACACACACACACACACACACACACACACACACACACACACACACACACACACACACACACACACACACACACACACACACACACACACACACACACACACACACACACACACACTCCAGGTTGAATTGAGGTGAATATTTGTAATGTTCAGGTTGTTGTGTTTAATATTCATGAGAATATTTGTCATTGTTCAAATGATAATAAACATTAGCATAAAGCATATTTGTCCACTCATATGTTGATAAGAGTATTAAAAACTTGAATAATATTCCTCTAAGGTACATTTAGAACAGATAAAAAAATGTGCGATTAATTTGTGATTAATCGCGATTAACTATGGACAATCATGCGATTAATCGCGATTAAATATTGTAATCGACTGACAGCCCTAATTTAAACACAATGATATTTTCAAAATGTATATGTGTATTGGTGCATGTTGTAATTGTCATTATTTGCACAATAATATGGAAATATTGTATGAGAGAGAAAGAGAACATGCATTCAAAAGTGAAAGAGAAACTAAATGCAGTAATTCTGTGGCTAAGCAGCAGTATAAATATAGAACAGACTGAGTCTCTGATAAAAGGTGATCGCCAGACAGGAACACACTGGTTATAACTGACCTTGTGTGCATCTTGTATGAGAGGGGTAACCAGACGCATCCAGTATGAATAACATCTGCTGCTAATCATACAGCAGCAGCTCTCCGTCCTTAAGTATTAACGAGTTCTTCTTAACATCATTCCTTAATGTTTTTCACTGAGGTTAAGTGAAGCTGGTTCTCACCTGGTAACCAGGGCGGAGATGATGTCTGTGATGTCAGAGTTGAGTTTGCTCAGCAGCTCCTCCATGGGGCCCGGCAGGGGGAGCTGCTGGGTGAGATGTTCACAGCGCCGGATCTGCTGCCGGTTCTGCCAGATCAGGTCAGCCAGCTTCTCACACCTGGGGCAGAGTGCAGGGGGAGCGGAGAACAGTAGGCTGGGTGTTCTATGCAAGTACATTTAAAACTGCAATATTTTACAATTGTTATTAAAGACTGTTACTTTTTCGCACTACTTAATACTATAACAACAGTGTTGTAAAATAACACCTTACAATATTTACTTTTTCATATTTATTACTGGCTGCCACTGATTGTCTTTATCTGCCCTGTACTATTTGCTTATAACAATGTACATGTCCTAGCTGTGGGACAAATACAAAGGATTTCTGATTCTGATGTATGCCTTTATAAGATTTATAATGTATCAAACTCAACAACTTGAATGAAATACTCAAATTCTCCTCTACATCAGAAATATAAAATAAACTCTGCATTCTATGCATGACCACTGAGACAAATGTAACATTTGTGATATTGGGCTATATAAATAAACATTGATTGA
The DNA here is from genome assembly GCF_902827115.2 of Pseudochaenichthys georgianus. NCBI lineage: Eukaryota > Metazoa > Chordata > Actinopteri > Perciformes > Channichthyidae > Pseudochaenichthys > Pseudochaenichthys georgianus. The sequence goes on along the minus strand of NC_047521.1, from coordinate 2,730,269 downwards.
TTGATTGATTCTATAATATAAAATACAAGTAAGAATAGTTGATACCAGGACTGGAGGACGTCCAGCCCCCCCTCATGAGGACCCCCGTTGCCGGACAGCTGCTGCCTCCTCTTCCACTGGATCAGCTCCTCATCCAGGATCAGGGTCTGCTGCTTCCTCAGCAGGCCCAGCGTCTTCTGGTGCTGCTCGGACAGGTCCTGCACACATGGGACACTCAGCATGTTAACACACACAACAGAAACACACAGAGAAAGAAGATGAGCAGAATCTTGGACTGTTCCGCTGTTTATAACCGATTTAGAGTTAAAAGGGGAGATTTCCTACGACTGCAGTTCACTCTTGGGAGGAACTCGTGTTGCACAAGTCTGGAAAGTAATGAAGCACAAATGAAAGTGTTTTTTTTTATTTTTTTTAAATAGAGTATAGGTTCAAGACTAGTGAAATACCATGGGTGCGCTCATCCAGCAAGAGGAAGGCTGTATGTGAGGAATGGTTTGCCAAAATAAACAGCTCATCTAAGAGACCAGTGGTGTTCAGAAATAGCAACGTTGGTGTAGCCTTTAAACCTCTTTGAGTAGATTATTAGAGCTTTTCAAGAACAAAGGCCTCAATCCGATTACAATTGACTGGATCTGCTAAGCCATTAAAACATCAGGGATGTTGAGTTAGTGTTGCTGTGATGCACCACAGAGCTACTGGGAGGTAACCCAATGTCTCACCATCTGTTAATAAAACAATGTGCAGCAGATCTTAGAGCTGCTTCTATCGGATGTGAAATGACTGATGAAAGTCTTCTGCTGCAGTGATGACTAAAACACATATAATGATGATGATAGAAACCAGGAAATTCAGAAGAATCAGAAATTAGATTACTGAAGAAAGCCACAAACATTACCCATGCACAAGAGCACATACACACAGTATGGCCAGACACCATTCTCTTCCTCACTGCGGATGTTCAGAAAGAACCATTTTGAAACTGGCTTTCCAATTTACATACTATTAAGTAAGTTACATAAATGAAAAATAGTCATTTGATTTATGAAATCAATTGAATATACCTGCAAGAAGGTGAGAATGACAGAGAACCAGGATGAAAAAGCTATTACTGATTGGGTTAATATGCTTTTTGTATTCTTAGGCGGGCTGAAATGAATTATCCTGATGTAGCCCAAACTAACAATATCTGCTCAATCACGAGTGCTCAAGTCTTTCCTTGTTCAGGTCCTCTTGGAAAAAATATAATCTATAACACATTATTTTCCCATGCACCAATTTGTTTTTCACCAGAGAGATCAACTTGATTTCTAAGTACCGTACTTGTCGGACTATAAAGCGCACCTGCATATAAGCCGCAGCAGCTAAACTGTCCGTCTGTCTTGCTCTCGTTCTGTCTCTCGGTTCCACTTTTACTTTGGCGCGCTACCTGTCTCACTCTTTTCCGGCCTCCATCTTTTTTCCTGCTGGAGTCCGCCGCTTAAAGGTGGCGTGCGCGGACCGGTCATAGAGCCCATAGTGTTAAGGTGGTTAATTTTACCTGTAAAATCCATAGATTTAGGAGGTTCCCTAGTGGCCGCTAGCTGTACACAAAAAATGGGGAAAAAAGTCGCGGCTTACAGTCCGAAAAGTACGGTATATCTGATTCTGAACATGATGAATGAGCATATTTATGATCACAAAACTACAATGTGATAATATGATGTGCAGAAGGACATCTGATCATGTCCTAATAAGTCATCAGGGTCAAATATTGCATTCAAAAAGTTGTTGGAATAATCATGAGACCGAAAAGAATAAATGGAGTAGAAACTTTCCTTGCTACAGTAGCCTGTGTTAATGTAGTGTGTGAGTGTTGTCTCCATACAAGCCTGTATTTCTGCAGTGTGCTGGCCTCTCTGGTGAGCCAGGTCTCCACAGTGGTCCTCTTGCTCTGCAGGGCGGTCTCTCTCTGGGTGCGCTCAGCTGCAGGCAGCGTGGACAGGCTGCTCAGCTGGGCTAACAGCAGGAAACATTACAAACAAAACACTGTTCACTTCTGGGAACGAAAGTGAATCTGCTATCTTTTGATCAGGACCGGCTGTAGTGCGTGTTCCAACTAACAGATTAGGCAAATGGGCTGGTGATGTTGAACACGATGAACACCTTTTCTCCATAATCTGTGTTCAAATATGGAATGGAACTTCCCATGAATTAATTAATTAATTAATTAATTAACAAAAAATGATGTTATATTTCACATTATTGTGATCTGTATGTGTGAGACATTGTATTCCTATTGTTGGCATCATGTTGTTCTTTTGACACTTGTCTGTGACTTTGTTGTTCTCCTACCTTGAGACTCCAAATCATGTGTTATTGTTTTGGTACGTTTTGAGGCTTGTTAATAATGAATCCTTTATTAATATCAGGGAGCCTTTTATGCTAATTGTATGAAACAATTAGAACGTATGAATCATTGAGCAGCGAGGAAAGTCATCTTCATCTTAATTGTATTTACATGTTTTTGTTTCTATACATTTATAACTATTTTTAACTAATACTTTAATGTTTATTTATTCTTGTTTTTATTATCATAACCATTATGTCTATGTAGTTATGTCTTATCAGTCAATGTATTTTGTATTTAATTATATATTTTAGTGTTGTCATATACGTTTCAATGTGGAAAATACAATAAGACAATATAGTAAATAAGAAACGTAAATAACTTTGTATTGAACTTATTCCAAAACATATAGTTATAGTTGTTATATTTGATCCTAACGGGTCTCTCTCTGTGTGTGTGTGTGTGTGTGTGTGTGTGTGTGTGTGTGTGTGTGTGTGTGTGTGTGTGTGTGTGTGTGTGTGTGTGTGTGTGTGTGTGTGTGTGTGTGTGTGTGTGTGTGTGGTGTGTGTGTGTG
>NC_047521.1:2706081-2726869 GCF_902827115.2 Pseudochaenichthys georgianus | reverse complement strand
CTTCCCGTCGGACATTAATACTATAATTCAGGACAGCAGATTATTCCTGTCCATATGCTTGCTTGGTGTTTTTTTTTTAAATAGGAGGACATGGTAAAAATACGAACAATGCGATGATGGTGTCAGTTCCACAATGACTCGACCTCCCTTCCCCAGCCAACAACAAAGTTATTTTCGTTTTCCTCTTCACATTTTCTTCTGCTTCTTCTTTCCAATTTCACGATCATCAACTTCACTCGGACACATATGGACTCTAAACACTGTAGCAGCTCGCTACCCGTGAAGTGCTTGTGCACTTGGGAATATATGGGATATGGGAAGATTTGTATTATCCCTCGAAAAAGAAGCCCTTTCTGGTGATTTATTATTTTGTTTGCACAACTTGGGTCCCTATGTTGTAGTTAGTGCCATTATTCGTAACGGTGATAATAACATTGTCTTCACAAATGAAGTATCTCGATCTGGGAACCCAACGTCAGATTACCTTCTAGTCCCTACTCCTTTTGCACCAATACAGTTGGTGTATACTGGTACACTTCCTGGCACTAGCTTTGCTCTTTGCTTATGTTTCAGCAACATTAAGATTCAAGTCGAGAGATGCAAACAGACGGACAATCAGAAAGGATGGCTTGGAGGCTTGCCAGACTTATACGGTTGGAGAAACAAAGACGAACAGTACGTCCTTATGATAGCAGTGCTGTCCACACGTCTTTCTGTAAGTGGTTTGTACTTTACTGTACCCTAACCCTAACCATCTGACTGACCTATCTTTAACGTGTTCCCAGATCTCAGCAATGACTTCCAACGTTATCATAACTGACACCAATAATGGCTGAACCAATAACAAAAGTAGACCCAAGTTGTCATGAACCATATTTTTTTCTTTAGCAATCCCGAATTTTGCTTTTACAAAACAATCTCAGGGATTATGTAAAGATCTTTCCCAATTCCTTATTCTTTATCTAGTCGCTGTCTCTATCTCTGTCTTCATTCTCCTGCAGAGCCTCTTGGCTGTCTTCCTCTTCATCCTCGTCAGCTTCTTCTTCCTCATCATCCCCTCCTCCATTCATCATCTCCATCTCGAGCTCCACTGCGCCCTCCTCCACCTCCCCATCCACTCCACTGAAGGCATCAGCATCCTGGGACACCTCCACCATCTCGGTTCCCTGGACCACCTCTTCGGCACCCTCACGGATCTTCTTGACGTGGAAGGTGAAGGGGGGCACCTTGTACACGGCAGTCTTTGAGCGGGCGTAAACCACGTGGTCCGGTGTGAAGGACTTCTTCACCTTCTCACGGGATGTCACGATCTTCTGCTTGCGATCAGGGTTGACACTCATCCGTGTTCCGAGCTTCCCCATCTTCTTCTCGATGTTGTGACGTGTCTTCTCCAGATTGTCCTTGGTCTTCTGTTTGGTCTTCTCCAAAGTATCCTTGGTTTTCTGCTTGGTCTTCTCCAGGTTATCTTTTGTCTTCTGCTTTGTCTTCTCAATGTTTTCCTTGGTTTTCTGTTTGGTCCTCTCCAGGTTCTCTTTGGTCTTTGCTCTGTTCTTATCCATCTTCTCCTTTGAGAAGACCGTCTTCAGGGTCTGCACACGCTGCAGGCTGCTTCGCTTGATGCGCTCGGCGCGGGTCTCCTCGATGGTGTCCTCGATCTCCAACCCCTCCTCATCTGACGAGAGGTCTACATGGGGTTTGTCTGCCTTCTCTGCTTCCCCTGCCTCCTCCCCTTCCACCACTTCCTTCAGCTCCAGCATGCTGCCTCCTCTGCTTCCTGACACGGACTCAGAAACCCTCAAGGATTTGGAGATGCTGAGTTTTGAGGGAACCTTCACTTCATCCTGTGGAGAAAAGAACATCATTTGTTTATGAAAGTACTGTTAATGTAATTTAGCAAAACCAGAAAAAACGTTTTAAACAGGAAATGACGGTTCACGACAGGCGTAAACATTTTGGAAGTCCCAATAACATAAACAACGAGTATAAAAGCTAGATGGAACTGGAAAATCACTGAGAAGAATACATCTTGAGAAATGAATCGGCAGTATAGTTACTGTATAGTCAAATTACTGCAGATTTGAATGTTTAGTGGATGAGATTGTAAAGTTTTTCATAATATAATATGTTTGCATGTATTCATTTCTATTTGTGCAATTTCCCATTCTCTTTCTGCACAGGTACACACAGGACCACTGCAGTGACTCACCCGTCAGAGCTTAGAGGCATTAGAGATGTGGACTGATAGTAACACGACTCCAGGGTGCACTTAATTATGCCATGCCAGAGGGAGAAATGACAGGGAAGAATGTAAGACAAAGGGATGGAACATGGAAATAGGTTGGGGGGGTTTCCTGGGAGCCGTGAGCAATGTGTTAAAGAGTTATGCAAGAAAACCACAGTTTGAGTACAAAGCTGCACATACCTTTCCCCACACACACGCGCACGCACACACACAAACTAATTATCACACTATGCCCATAGTATTTACAGTATAGTAAGTCTAGACTGTGAGATAGGACATATGGTGTAAGGTTAAGCTTGGTAATAGTACACTTAATATGGGCCGTCTTTCCTAAAGGGTCATCATAACAAATCTTCAGAATTCATTTAACCGATTCATATAACATATAACGTTTCCACACCAAACAATATGGACCCATTACATTTCCGTCACTCCATGACCTTAATACAAAAACATGAGATTGCCATTCAACTTGCTCATTGGTTGAGAAATGTTGATTTTATTGATCAATATGGCATTTCCACTCGCATCCCCTCAGGACACAGCAGCCCCACTAGCATCCCCTCAGGACACAGCAGCCCCACTAGCATCCCCTCAGGACACAGCAGCCCCACTAGCATCCCCTCAGGACACAGCAGCCCCACTAGCACCCCCTCAGGACACAGCAGCCCCACTAGCATCCCCTCAGGACACAGCAGCCCCACTAGCATCCCCTCAGGACACAGCAGCCCCACTAGCATCCCCTCAGGACACAGCAGCCCCACTAGCATCCCCTCAGGACACAGCAGCCCCACTAGCACCCCCTCAGGACACAGCAGCCCCACTAGCACCCCCTCAGGACACAGCAGCCCCACTAGCATCCCTTCGGCTTTAGGAGCCACGAGGTGTTTGTTGCAATATATAAGTCTTTCTCAGCACAGTGTTGACACCTCCGTACAGATGACCACGATACCCTGTCCTGCAAGTAGGACCACCTGACCCGGCCCGCCCAGCACCATGCTCACCTCCTTCTGCCATCATACAACCCTCCATTTCCCCCCATCTCCATATCCTATCAACCTTCTCCACTTCCCTCTGTTTGCCTCGCAGCGAGGGAGCCTTTCCTTGTGCCTCCCTCACCTCGTAAGCACAATGCTGCGGCCTGTAGATGAAGCCATGTAAGGAGGGGTGAGGAAAGCGGCGCTTCCTCTTTCCATCACGGCAAATCCTCGTCCAATTGGGCTCCTGAATGTCTGTGTGAGGGCTAATACTTGTTGTACGTACTGTATTGTCTTTTCCTGTCCCTCTACACCGCCTCTACATTCAAAACAGGAACACAGACAAAGGATCGCAGGGAGGGGGGGTAAGGTGTGGAAAGGGAAGACACTTCTGGGCTGTTGTGACTCGAGTAATAGCACACGTGGGATGATGCTTCTGAGTCTTGGAAACCATCTGCTCAGCAGGAAGATGATAGCATCAAGGCTTGGCTGGAAGGTGGGGGTATGGGAGCTGACGGGGACTGGGGGGGGGCTCCTGTCTATTGTGTTCTGTTCAGCAGTGCGATGGTGGTCTCATGAAGGTATTGTACTGCGGTATCTTTGGTCAACTTGACCCTGGACGTGGGATCTTGGCTTTCTCGAACAGCTGTGTTGTTAGGCGCGGCGCTGGGAAAATACCTGACCTGCTAATATTCATCACAGCATGTTTCGATCCCAAGAACAATGCGCTGGGTGTTGGAAATCGCTTAAGCAACGTGAAGGCCGACTCTCTGACACGGCCACACACACTGCCACCGGAGTTCTGACTAAAGTCCACGTTAGGGCTGAATGTTCTCTTATGGGAATACGTGTTTGAATGACAATGGAGTTTCCTGATATATCAACATTTTTGACTTTAATTAAATGTATTATGTCAACAGATTTCACATAACTGTATAAGGTTAGTTGGAAGCAATGATATGAAGTTTCATATAAATAAATGAATATGAGTTTCTTAATATTACTGCTTTCAACTAACCTAATACAGTTATGTGAAATCTGTTGACACAATACATTTAATTAAAGTCAACGGTTCAGTTTGTTCAGTGAATGGAATAATGATGTGAATCATAATCAACACTTTAGTTCCACCTGGAGTTCAATTACAAGCTACCCTGCAGTTTACAAAGTCATTCAAATAGCCGCACATTTAGCTACGACAAACATATTAATATAACTACACACATATTCTGGAGTCATTTTAGGCTTTGTTGATGAATAAACTGTCACACCCATGATACGGTTAAGCTAGCTGAATCTCATAAGCTTGTTGAGCTTTAGCTGGACTGTTACTTTATCTCTGGAGACGTACAGTGTGTACCGTGTGTGCCCGCGGGAGCCCCGTCTGTCAGCTACAGTGTTGGAGGTCACTAATGTGTTTGCATAGGCCGAATTCATCAGGGGGGTCTGTGCTGTGTGTGTGTGTGTGTGTGTGTGTGTGTGTGTGTGTGTGTGTGTGTGTGTGTGTGTGTGTGTGTGTGTGTGTGTGTGTGTGTGTGTGTGTGTGTGTGTGTGTGTGTGTGTGTGTGTGTGTGTCCAAGTACATGGAAAGAGGGAAGTTCAGGCATTCGCCTTAATGTGTTGACATCCTGACCCTCCTAATTTAATGGGGCATTGTTCTCGATGACGCTTCTGAACAAAACACAGGAAGGTACACTCAGAGCCATGGAAACTAGAGGGATGAGGTATGTAATGGCTCTGTGTGTGTGCGCTTGTTGACGTGTGTGTGTGTGTGTGTGTGTGTGTGTGTGTGTGTGTGTGTGTGTGTGTGTGTGTGTGTGTGTGTGTGTGTGTGTGTGTGTGTGTGTGTGTGTGTGTGTGTGTGTGTGTGTGTGTGTGGGTGTGTGGCAGTGAGACTACAATTTGCCTTTAGCTCTTGCAAAAGGAGATCATTTCCATATCTGGTTTGTACTTTCATTACTAAATGATCAGGAGGGAATTGAGTTGCAAAACACACTAAACCACAATCTGTGCGTGTGTGTGTGTGTGTGTGTTCACAGTGCACTACATGAATTTCACCACTGCTGCCACTCTCGTACAACGTATAACACACATGACTCATGGTTGGTGGAAAGCTAAACCCATTCACCTGAGAGGTGTTTACGGTGCTGTTACTCGTCCACACCTTTGAGCTCCCTGGAATCATACATGATAAGTAGACAGTGAAACACATCATATATACACTTATATAGTGAACAAATGGCCCATTTAGCCGTTGGTATTTCAGACCTACTATCAACTGTACATCTTTCAGTTGTCATGTGTCACCATAGTTACATCCAAGCGAGTTTTCCATTGGCGAGTCTTGTTCTACTCTGGATCAGTTTATAGCATCGACACTTCTAATGAATCTCCTTCAAGCGTTTGGAAATAATCCAGGTGTCTGCTGTGGAGCCAGGTTTTCAATTCCTTGACACCTAGACATCTTTTCCCTTAGCAACCGACTTATTCAGACGTTTTCTCTGCTATGCGTTTAAGTGTTTCTTCTTTATATTTGCTTTTTATATTTGACTAACAAGCCAAATGCCTGCTCTAAAGCTGGGCTTGTACGGCTAACAAGTGCTTCACTTTCTGCACAACCAGAAGCAGCTACTTTATGCTCACCATGTATCAACAAGAACATAAACACAGAACCCCCAATGAGTGTGTGTGTGTGTGTGTGTGTGTGTGTGTGTGTGTGTGTGTGTGTGTGTGTGTGTGTGTGTGTGTGTGTGTGTGTGTGTGTGTGTGTGTGTGAGTGAGTCAGTGTGTGTCAGATGCTGAGATCAGCTGCCTGATGCTCTGTGTTGTCAGCATAATGTAGTGTTTCTCTCGTGATGAGTGTGTGTGTGTGTGTGTGTGTGTCTGTGTGTGTGTGTGTGTGTGTGTGTGCGTGTGTGTGTGTGTGTGTGTGTGGGGGGGCTTCTGTCCCACTCTGCCTCTGTGCAGCCCAGCACAAGCGTTCTGACCTGAACCCCTAACGTTTATAAAGTTAGTTTCACTCTAAGTTATAAGATATTTCATTTCAGTTCAAAAGTATAAAGTCTATACCTGTTTTCCGTAAGTTGGCAGGAGGCCATTCAAACCAATGTGCCGCCGTGTTGACATTATACTGCTATTGAGTGGTCAACGTCGGAAATGTTCAAACTCTAGTAAAAGTGGATTTAACGGGCTGGTCCGAGTGGTTCTGCATGTTTACATTATGTATGACTGACAGCTGTTCGTGTTGCAAAGCATGCCGCATGGATCAAATCAATACATGTATGTGAGTCCATGTTGTGCATAGTACTGTATGAAATGTCTTAGTCGTGTAATTGATCAAAGTGTATCAACACTGTATTCATGTGTGTCCTCTAGCAGGCTGCTCCGTAGACTCTGCACTATACCTGCAGCTAAGCAGCTATACTGCAACAACAGAACACTTGGAGTTCACAAATGGATTACAATCTTTGGTGAACTTTCATTACTAAACAAAAAACAAAAAAAGGAAATGGCTGCCCTTCACAGAAGTAAAAACATTTGGTCAAATCTCAAACTGTTAAGCAAACCAAAGGATCCTCGTGTGTGTTGTATATCATTCACGTATCACTGAAGGCACGCGTTCCTGTTTGTCCCGTGTGTTTCCTGGAAGTCACATGTTACAGTTTTAGGGAAGTTTCATGTGGGCATAGTTGGATTGTCTGGGCGTTGCCAAGTGGTGAGCCGCACACTGACGATCAACCAGCTCAGAGGAACCATGGCAACAACAACAATGCCAGAGCCATACCTCAGCCAAGTGTGTGCTAGGATACTTCCAGCCTCAGGCTCAACATCCCTTTGATATGCCTTCAGCTACATCTGTGCTGCTGTGCCGCGTGCCACGATTACAATGTTGTGCATAAAGTGAACTCGTACAAATCACGCCAGAACTAACCATTTTAGATTGTTTTGCCTCTCGTGGCATTCAAAAATATGTTGTTGTACTTGTGTCTCCATGGTAACAGTGGTGAGCTTGAACTATAATGTTTCCAGATGAAGGGAAGGATTGGAAAGCAGACAGAAGTTGTTTGTTTGTGTAATGAAGGTCTTTGTATGTGTGTGCACAAGCTTTGACTGTGCCTGAACTTGTGTGTGTGTGTGAGCGCACCATGGAAGCTTTCCACTCCAAGCCCACACTGCAACCACTCATCAGCCTTACAGAGTGAGAGACAGGAATCCCAGTGCAACACACCCCTCTCTGTTTCTGCTTTCCTGTTTAAACTTACACCACAAAGAACTCCCTACTGCTGTGGAAAGAGTGTGTGTGTGTGTGTGTGTGTGTGTGTGTGTGTGTGTGTGTGTGTGTGTGTGTGTGTGTGTGTGTGTGTGTGTGTGTGTGTGTGTGTGTGTGTGTGTGTGTGTGTGTGGAGCACTCACGCAGCACATGTACAGTTGCTAGCATAGATGCAGGAAACACTCAAACACACACTCTCGCAAAAAGGGGATTTTCCAGTGAGTCCAGGAAGATGGGGAATCCTCCTCCTCATACTGACGTGCAGAGGAATGTGGGCAGTCAAGGAATCAAACGAGGACACTGTCCTTCTTCTTCTGGAGCTCTGGAGTCACAATCTAACAACCTCATGATGTTCATCAGCTGATGGCCTTCCCCAGGTCGTCATGGAGATGTTGATATCACTTAGATCAGGTGGTGAGATCTGAAGTAAAGGCTCCACTAAGCTGACATGACATGGGCCTTGTGGTGAGGTCAGTTTCTCAACTGCTGTTTCTAAGGTTAGGAATTCCTTTTGACCTTTAAGTCACTTAACAAATACCCTTTATGGCTCCTTAAGCCACACACAGAAAAGAAACAGGGTAATTAAACATCTTCTGGAGGCTCTGGAACACTTCATACTTTTAGTTAAAAGAGCATTTCCATACACAGCACATTGTAAATCTTTTTATAACAAAGACGACACAAGCTCAGCCAAGAGCAGGCGAGCGCCATGGAGTTACCCACGGAACACTTTGGACCAGGGAGGGTGGCAGAGCTGAGTCCTTCATAGTGGAGTGCAATGTTTGAGGCAGCAGGAATCATTCCCCCTCAAGAGTTAACCTGGATTGTTATAGAAGCTTAAATATCTGAGATATGTTCAAACCTGGATAGTTCAAACTAAACTATTTGCATACAAGATTAAAGCGGTTTATCTCTGGCCAAAGTCAGAAGCATCACCAAGACAGTAAACTGCTGATCTGTGACATAACTGTAAAAAGGTCCATCTGTTTCCCCCTCTGTCCTCCAGGCGGTAGAGCTGCCCCCCCCCCTCTGTCCTCCAGGCGGTAGAGCTGCCCCCCCCCCTCTGTCCTCCAGGCGGTAGAGCTGCCCCCCCCCCTCTGTCCTCCAGGCGGTAGAGCTGCCCCCCCCCTCTGTCCTCCGGGCAGAACATCCAGTGCCCAGGTTGAGCCCCCCCCCCAAAGAAGTGCATGATATCAAGATTGGGTATAAATGACATGTCTTATGATTTTTAACCAAGTCAAGAAATATTAGTAAAGCTCATGGGGTGTGTGCAGTCTGCCCAGAGCAGCATCCTGGAGGGTCTGAGTGCTGAGTCATGGGTCTCCAACATGTTGGAACCTTTTTGATAAAGCTTATAGTTAGGGCTGATTAGATTCAGCCTCTAGTTTTGCTGATATAGGCTTAGTTTGTCGGGGGACATCTTCCTTCTTCCTTCTCTCTGTCTCTACCTGTGTACTCTCATGTTCCCATTAACCCAGCTTCCCCACATGTCTTTCTTTTTGGTGTCTATATACGCCGGGATCCGGAGTCATGGATGATCCTGCGGTCCTGAGTCCTGGATCGCGAGCCCTGGATCGCAAGTCGTGGCTGTGGTCCTGGATCATCGGTCCTGGATGGATATCCTCGTGGATTCATCTTCCTATTATACACACATGCTTTTCCAAACATTTGGACTACCTATGTTGCAAATGTATTATCTTTCAATTTACACACGGCATCTATTGCACGTCTGTCCGTCCTGGGAGAGGGATCCCTCCTCTGTTGCTCTCCCTGAGGTTTCTCCCATGTTCCCTTTAAACTGGGTTTTCTCTGGAAGTCTTTCCTTGTACGATGTGAGGGTCTAAGGACAGAGGGTCTAAGGACAGAGGGTCTGAGGACAGAGGGTCTGAGGACCGAGGGTCTAAGGACAGAGGGTGTCGTATTGTCATACTGATATTCTGTACACACTGTGAAGACCACTGAGACAAATGTAACATGTGTGATATTGGGCTATATAAATAAACATTGATTGATTGATTGATTGAACAATGATTGGCTCAAAGCAGCTGTTAATCTGTTTAAAACAAGTTGACTTGTCCAACAGCGGCAGAGGTCCAACCCTGGAGCCCGTCCACAGCATCAGCGTGAAGGACCGGCCGTTAGCAGGAAGCAGGAAGCAGGATGCATGCTGGAGAGCAGATTGAACGGAACCTCAAGGAGGAACATTTTCTCCTAATATGTGTTTTTTTCACTTTTGTAAAAAAACTAATAAATATGTAACGTGTTAAAACAATGTGTGAGTAAAGCTCAACTCTTCATCTACCACATCAATGCCACTGCGAAAGGCCTCGCTGAGATGCTCCTGCTTCCTCTACATTGACCAAGTCAGTAGCTAGACACACACTTCAGGTTCACATCAGTGTCTTTATATTGCAGACGCTGTGGGTGTGACCTTTGTCTGGGCTTGCAAGTACTCTCCCCAAAGCATCATAGAGCACCCAGAGAAGGTGCAGAGCTGGAACACCGAGACACAATGTGACAACATGTGGACTTTAACAACAGAGTTCAAAAGTTGCATGGCTGTAAGATAACAGACACCTCATACAGTAATAGGTGTTCTGCATGCCTTACTGTGTTCTAACTAAGACCAAGACAAGCATGCTGGAATATCATCTGAACCTTGATGCTCTCCGTCAGCCGGATCCTCAGGTGATGGTTGCATCTGCATACATTGCTCCAACCAGCCAGGACTGTGTGTGTGTGTGTGTGTGTGTGTGTGTGTGTGTGTGTGTGTGTGTGTGTGTGTGTGTGTGTGTGTGTGTGTGTGTGTGTGTGTGTGTGTTCATTTCTCATGTGAGTGCCATGGGAAAGAGTGTGATGGTCACACACAGCATTGAGAGCACTCCCTACTCTCCTCCTATTTTCCACTCGTCCCCTTTAATCAGAGGCAAGGGACGAGAGAGAGGGAGAGAGAGAGAGTTCTATATAAAGTGATGGCATGCCGCAGGTCCCTGAGGGGGGAGAGACGGGTGAGTCACCAGGCCTGTTGTTGTGCTGCAGCTCAGCAGCTCTCTTTCACATCCCTACATTCCTTCCAGCCCTCATTCCTGACCCCTTACTTTGTTTCCTTCTACCTTCCCTGGTTCTGTGGTTTCCTTACAGTGTTAAGAGAGGAGACTACGGTTCTCAAATGACTGTGGAATGAGACAGATCAGCATCACAGTCACAGCTCCATGGCAACCAAACATTGAGAAACCAAAGATATTCCTGTGCCAGCTGTGAACGAGAGAACTACATTCTTATGTGATCCAGTTCAGGACGATTGCTCCAATAGCATTGATAATTGAAGGAATCTGATTTGCATTACAATCAGTAGAACTATATTATAGACTGCTGACCCTTTGCACACGTTGATGCTTTGCATGAAGATATGCAATATATTCTTTTGTTCTGTAGTTTTATTTGTAAGAAAACAACACATGCAGGAGGCTTGTTAGGTGGTCTTTGAAAACTGCTTAGGTTGTTGACAACAAGCCATATCCATTTGAGCATACTTTTTATTTGCACAGCTTCATAATCGTTTTTTTTAATGAAAGGGAAGCAGCTAATTCTCAAGGTCCCAGTATCAACACTTAACCTCGAGTTTCCAAGTTCTAAGGGAAAGTCGGGGAGGTCGGCTAAGACCAGCACACTCTCACAGATTTGAATAGAAATAGCACGCAGCTCTGAGCAAGCCACTTTGCTACACTTTTACACACTTTGCCGCACTTTTGCAAACGTGGCCACACTACTGTACGTGGCCGCACTTATCCACAATCACTTTGAGCACTGTGCCACATTGTGCTGCCCTTTGAAGTAAACTCTACTTTAGGGGATTGGACCTGCAGAATCCCTGATGTGAGTTCTGTTGGGGACCTGTCATCTCTCTCCCTTGTCATCTCTCTCCCTTGTCATCTCTCTCCCTTGTCATCTCTCTATCTAATAAAGGCATGATGCCAAAAGAAAAACAAATCTGTAAATGATTGAGATTCATATATTGGAAAGGGTATTTTGAACTTTGGAAAGAGCCAGGTTAGTCATTTCCCACTGTCCAAAGTCTGTATGCTAAGCTAGGCTAACACTTTATACCTAACACACAGAAAGGAGACTTTAAAAAAGGGATTTAAGTTAGCATGTTTTCTGCAATGTTGAACCGTTTCTTAAAATCAGTTCCATGACATTGGTAATGTTTTCCTCACCCCTATACTCGTATCCCTCGGCAGGATACGTCTCCTTGTGTTATTGTGTGGTCTGATTTCCTACAGTGCTCAAATGCACCACAGCATGTCTGCCAGTGTGTTCAGGAGCCACAACAGTTTGCATGAACCTCTTCTCCGCTCAAACAGAGGAGCTTTGTGAGGATGAACTCATCAATCTTTCACAAATAAGGATTTCTTGAAGTGTTTCCAAGGCTCCAGACACATGTGTGCGAGGCAGCTCGCTCTCACCCCTCTCCCCTCGCACTGCAAGACACAGCTTGCCATTGTCGACTCTCACTGGAGGTTTACAACATACTTTGGTGATCATGTACTTTCACGTAGGGCCACACAGATACACACACATGCAAATGCAGCCCAATACACACACACACATACACACACAATCCTTGGTAGTGAGTACACAAGGAACCCAGTCATTAATAACACACCCATGTATAATTGCAATGCCATACCCAATGGTAACTGTAAACACAAGATGATTTAACATTTGAATGTAATCTTTGAAGTTTTAGCTTCACTCTCAAAAAGTGATTTTATTATGATGGGACCAGCAGGTGAAGCCCCCCCCCACCCCCACCCCTTACGTGCCCTCTCTGGTTCTATGTACAGCTCCCCATGCTTGGCTAACAGTAACTTGGACAGCCGGGGATGACAGTGGCTGTTCCCATGGCAACCCTGTGTTACTCTTTCCTATAACAATGGAGGAGGTTGGTGTTTATGGAGAGATTTATGGAGCTGCAGAAGAAGTGGGTTCTTCCTCTCCTGTTTGCTCCTGTTCTGCTCTGTGAAATGTGTCCTCTGCTTCACGCTAACACAAGTGTACGGCTGCTGATGGGCGTAAGCAGATGCAGTGTATTGAAGTACTCGTGTTGAAAGGGCTAACGTGATGTTGTTGAGCTTTCAGAAAGAGAATGAGGGAGAAACAGATTGAAAGAAGAATGGTCCAAATAGCAGAGGCTTACTCAAAGAGAATCCTGACATCTGACTCGTCTCCAGACGTTCAAGTCGAGTACATTGGATTTAGGTAGTTTCACTTTTTTAGTTCAATCAACATTCTAAGGGGATCTAATCCCCCCCACAGAAATAAACGTAATAAAATGAGCCTGATAACTCAGAAATGTACAGAAATGATGGCTCTTGGCTTCCCTGAAAGCACCATAAACTGTAGACATGTTTGAGAGAAAGAAGTGTGAGAAAGGCGTCCTCATATGACATTAATACAGAGCTCGATGGTTAAGTGACTTCTCACAAACAAACTTCTGTTCAGGCCAATAGATTCAGAGCAGGAAACACATGATGGAGGGAATCATGAGGAACAAACTAATGTTTTCAATAAGCACCTCTTGACTATGAGTCAGCCACATCTGACTCATGTGGAAAAGCTTTTACTCACAAATCAAATATCATTTGGGGAAAGACAAGGATCTGAGAGACAATATTCTCTATTGATGTGTACTGAGTAGCAGATAAGTCATGCAATTTACCACGGCTGAAAGACGATTAGGGTATGTTTGAATATGTTCAGATGTGACAGTGAATGGTAGGGAGACCGCTCCCTGTTCTTTAATGTATATTATTACGAGAAGTACAACGTTAACGGTGTCAGAACATTGTCTCCACCCATTTTAATTGATTTGTCTGCCAGTAAAGAATACACGTTTCCATCAACCTGTTGTTATGCACATGTTTTATTTCACAAGTGTGTGAATCTATTAAAGCAAAAGCAGAATGCAGAATTGTCTCATTGCTGCCCCAAGTGGCCAATGGGTGGAAACACACACTACAACTGCAACTCTCACCAACCTTGAGTAGTGCACCAGAAACAGTGACTTTTCTCTCAGAAGAAGACTTCAGTTGGAGGCCTCTATCTGCCACTTTGACCATTGCGGTACTAATATAAAGTCCAGGTATAATCCACAACTTTTGATAATGGTAAACAAAACATGAGTGACTATGCAATGGACATTTGGCATGACTGGCTAAGTTGTGACCAGGGACATACAAAAGAAAAGAAACATGAGGATAGTGTCTTTGACCTTACCAAGTAACTGCTGCCAGAACATTCAAGTTCAGTCATAGCTGGCTGCAGCCACCACCACAAACATGTTAGAATAAGATACCCGTCTGTCAAGCAAACATGCCCTCGTTTCCATGGAGAAAACATCTATTGCATCGTGCAGATTAGGGCACATATAATTAAAGAGGAACGGGACAGAGCAACAGGCTACATTAGCCTCTACTAGCATAACATTGTGATCGGAAGACAAATGTTAATGTCAATAATTAACAATCAAGCTGTTGTTGTGTCCTGAATGTCGGAACAACTCGTCTAGGCCTAGGGTTGGGTACCGAGAACCGGTTCCGGTTCGGAACCGGTTCCAACATTTCGATTCCAACGGTATCATTTAGAAATGTGAATTTCGGTTCCGCTTTTCGATTCCTGAGGAACTGTTTCTCGCAGCTCTCCGTAGCCTGCTGCATGACTGCGGCGGGGCGGGAAATGTAGCGTTGTATCTACATTTCCTACAGTGTAACCTGAGACCAGGGCCGGCCCGTCGCACTGGCATTATAAATGTTCGCCTAGGGCGCCAGATCTGTGGAGGCGCTGCGCTGACAGCTCTGGGAGAAAAAATAAATGTTTTGACCGTTGGGGCTCATCCTAATTTTCGACCTTGATGTAACAACATTCATAATTAAGTAAATGTAACACCCTTTTCACCCCGGTTACACTTTTCATTTGCCCTGTACGATGGGCGCTGCAAGTGATGAAAATGGGGGATGTTGGCTTATCTGGCAACCGCAGCTCACAGCCAAAGTGCGAGTGAGCGAGGGAGAAAGGGAGGGTGCACTAGAACCGGCGCTGTTGTTATTAGCATCTGGTGCTAGCTGCTCTAACGGAAGAAGAAGATGTTTCTTCAATGATGTGGAGGAGAGTCCTCTCCAGTCTGACTGAGAGGCTGATAACTACAGCTCAGTGAGGTAAAGGACTCTGAGTGTTTAGATAGTTCACTTTAGTCTAAGTTATCTCAGTGGGTCTCAAACGTTTTGATCACAATTTATGTAAACACATATTTCCAAGGCACTCTTTTATAATTATTGGGATAAAACAGGTTTGAAATCATTCCAATGTATACTATAGGACAGTAAACCAGACATATCGTTTTAAACTGGAGAGATAAAAAGATATGCATAAATAAAATAGTAAAATAAGATATGAATGAACAACAAAAATAAAATGCATTACATGTAGGCTATTTGTTATTTAATTATTAAAATGTAAACTGATCTTTTTCATATGGGTGTTTAGAGTTGTACCCCCTAGATCTAGTCTCTAGTAATTCTGCGTGTGCACCAGATTGAAGCATTTTACTTCAAAATGTTCAAACATTTCTTCCCGGTATGCCTGAGAGGCAGATATGCTTGTTTTTCTCAACAAGAACTGTTTTTAAAAGTTGGACTGTTGCACTGTTGTAGCTTCAGTGGTTCTCAGGTTAAAGTTACATAGCAGTGAATATAAACAGACTGATTAATGTGAATATTACTTTAAACTAACCTGTGTAAAAGTTTCTCAAATAAATGTAATTTTTTTACCCTGCCCCTCAAAGAATCGGAATCGAGAACCGTTAAGAACCGGAATCGAAAAGTAGAATCGGAATCGGAATCGGAATCGTGGAAATTCAAACGATACCCAACCCTATCTAGGCCTGGCTTCTGATCCGCAAAACCAAACAGGAACACTTTTCTAAAGGCCCTTTCCTTCTCACAATCAAACAAGTATGTGATAGTTGCTATTTTTAGATGGCTCCCCCTTCTCATTCTCTGTCTCCATAAGCCCTATGTTACCTCCCCTTCTGTCTCCTCTATCCTCTATCCCTCCTCTCCTTCTCTCTTTCCCCTTTCTCAGAACTTTGTTAACACTCTCTTGTCAATGCCCCGGCCATCTTGCCTGGCATTCACACCACCCCTGCCTACTGACACCACCCCTACCTACTGACACCACCCCTGCCTACTGACACCACCCCTGCCTACTGACACCACCCCTGCCTACTGACACCACCCCTGCCTACTGACACCACCCCTGCCTACTGACACCACCCCTGCCTACTGACACCACCCCTGCCTACTGACACCACCCCTGCCTACTGACACCACCCCTGCCTACTGACACCACCCCTGCCTACTGACACCACCCCTGCCTACTGAACCCAAACCAAAAACACTCCGAGCTCCCAGCTGAAACAATGTTACACACAATCGGCCTGTGAGCGGAGCGAGGAACATTTCTGCCTCACATGTCCTTATATGGACCTGGATCGACCTGCATGAAAAGAATGGGTTGACTGATTAATTTCCATGCAATTCACTACTCGGACATCTTTTGCTCCAAGGCTGTTTGTGAAGTGTGTACTTTACAGTGTTGCAGATCTGGTTCTGGTTGGGAGAAGAATGCTCAGAGTGCTTCATTTGTAAATCATTTGGATGAAACTATGAGCACAGTGGAATATCGGAGCAGTTTGACAAGGTGCTATTTATGGAAATAGTATGGCAACAGATGTTTTGGTTGGTTTCTGAGGAAGGTATAAGAAAGATGAGCAGGATTTGTTCTGACAGATTGTTTGTGACATCTCTGCAGTTCCTGATTCCATTGAACGTCAAGAAAAGTAGACAAAAGAACAAAGCTTTGATTCAAAGAGGAAAACATGTAACAGCTCTTTCTTAAGGCTCCAGTAAAACCACAAAGAGGGACAGTGTGAAGTGGCGTAGTGTCGACATGCAGGCCAACTTGGCTGGCAAGCTACATTGTAACAAGCCCCATTTGGGAATTATTACAATTTTGTCTGCTGCCAATAAATAGATTCTAAATTCATCTGCAGGCAACCAGGACTAAAGTACTGTGCACTTTGCCCTGCCACTGGATCGTGGATTCCAACTTTTTTTAATTAAATGAATGATGTTGAAATGATATGGAATGGCTATGTAACCACTCGGATACTAAGGCAATCTGAACATGCTTATCTGTGAATGATTCATCAAGAGGACAATCTGATAGGTTTGGACAAAGAAGAAAATGAGGGAAGCGATAGAAAAATGCAGGGGGGAGGGAGAAAGGATGGTCTTTAGGGCGTGGTGGGGTGAGGAGGACATGATGTGGAGAGAGTTATCCTGGTGGGTGGAGGAGCAAGGGAAAGGGAGGAACAGGGTGGTGACTGGAGGGAGAGGCAGGGGGAGGTTAGCATGGAGAGCTGAGGACGCCGGGGTTATGAATCAGCTGTCTAAATACGGTCCCTGCTTTTCATTACATTGCATTTAGCTGACGCTTTTATCCAAAGCCACTTACAATAAGTACATTCGACCAGGAAGACACAACCTCGAAGAAAACAGAATCATAAAGTACATCAGGTTTCATAGAGCCAAGTATTTCAAGTGCTACTCAACTGGCTTTAGAGGAGCCAGCCCTTTATTAGTATATAAGTGCTTTGTTAATAATTCTTTGTTAATAGTTCTATCGCTCGAAGTGAAGTCGAAAGAGATGAGTCTTCAGTCTGCGCCGGAAGGTGTGTAAGCTTTCTGCCGTCCTGATGTCAATGGGAGCTCATTCCACCATCTTGGAGCCAGGATAGCAAACCCACGTGTTTTTGCTGATGGGAACTTGGGTCCCCCTCGCAGCGAGGGTGCAGCGAGTCGTAGAAAGCTAAAGAAAATAAAAATAAAACACCAGCGATACTTAGCTCAATCAGAGTAGGATTTGCCTCCTCTTTGCCTCCCGCAGGACTCCAATGTCTTTGTCAGTCTTACTCCCGCAGGACTCCAATGTCTTTGTCAGTCTTACTCCCGCAGGACTCCAATGTCTTTGTCAGTCTTACTCCCGCAGGACTCCAATGTCTTTGTCAGTCTTACTCCCGCAGGACTCCAATGTCTTTGTCAGTCTTACTCCCGCAGGACTCCAATGTCTTTGTCAGTCTTACTCCCGCAGGACTCCAATGTCTTCGGCTGTCTGAAGCTGAAGCTGACGCTCCAGGAAAGAGCTACCTAAATGGACGCCTGATTGCTGAGTTCTCACAGCTGTGGGGCCACGCCCCTCTAATTAGTTAACTCTCTACAGCTGATGGGCGACAGCTGAGAGGCCCTGCCTATATTGTAATGCAGGCTTGAGTGCCTACTGAGCCCTGTGTAACGGGTTCACGTGATCAGATCTGAGATTTAAAATCTCTCAAAAGCGCCGATTTAGCTACAATAACTACAGAACAATTATACAGAGTAGAATAACTGAAATAGAGAAGTCTAATTCAACACGAATAGTACTCACAGTGGCTGCTGCGTCAATAGGTAATGTCGCCACCCGGTCTTGATGCACACCGGTCAAGATGGGTTCATCTCCACGAACCCATCCGCTCCCGTGCAAAGTGGACGGACCTCTCTTCTTCTTGTTTATCTGTCGCTCTCACTCACCCACATGTATTGTCCCAACCTCATGACAGTGATGGAGGAATCTCCCCGGGTCAATCGGTCACATATTCTCACTAAACTCAATGCCTTTTTTCAGCCAACAGCAACTACTATAGTAGATAGTGGCGTGGACACACATTTGGGGGCAGGGTAACAAACATGTCCCTGATCTTCACAATTGACACCTGACCATCACGATAGCCGGGGAGTTTAAGTATGCTTAGAATGGACACAATCACAGAGTGTGTCTTTAAACCAAGTGTAGGGCTAAGTGTTTACAGCTGTTCCAAGTGGTCGTATTGAATGCTGGGTGAGAGCCGAGAAGGGTCCTTCAAAGCTCCAGGCTCGGACTCATCTTCTTAGTCAGACCATTTTGGGCCCCAAATATGGAGAAATAAGTGACGTCTGAAATGGTGCACTTTGACAATTTGATCTATCGTTCATATAACTGGATACTATAGCTTGAATGAACTAATGTTTTCATCACTCTACTTCACTCCCTCGCGCACACACACACACACACACACACACACACACACACACACACACACACACACACACACACACAACACACACACACACACACACACACACACACACACACACACACACACACACACACACACACACACACACACACACACACACACACTGTGGGGTACGGTTGTCACATTCCAGGTGGGATCCTCAGTTAGTGTAAGCTCTTTTTTCTGGCTCCATATGGCCTCAGCTGTCAAGGAACTCCACACAGATGTAAGGGAGTGAATCTCATGGCTTAGTGGATATTCAGGCCGAAACGAGCCAAAAACACACACGCCACTGCAAACACACACACACACACACACACACACACACACACACACACACACACACACACACACACACACACACACACACACACACACACACACACACACACACACACACACACACACACACACACACACACACACACCACACACACACACACACACACACACACACACACACACACACACACACACACACTCCCCCAAACAGAAGGACAGCTGCTGATGCTAACAGGGAGACACTTGCACTGATGTGATGACAGATCAGCTGCTGATTCACACGTCGCACAGTAGTCTGAGTTAGTCCGGCATTCCAGTTGTGGGATATCCTTTGCTTTCACAACAGGTGCTGTTGTTTTGCAGGGGAGTGGTTTTATTTTTTGTGATCGCAATGAATTATGCCACAATGAGATCTAACTGCAATTTTTTAAAGAACTGCAATCTAAGTTGCAATCCAACTTTTTTCATGCCCTACCCTAAAATAGAAAACCCCGTTAATACCGAAACAAGCTTGCATGATGGTGTGGAACACTTCCTATACTGTAGACCACCAGGAAACTCTGATATACAGTATATGCATTGAAATCACAAATACATAGTTATGGTGTCGGATGTTGAGGACATTTGTTTTACATGAGAAAACAAGATGGACAAAGTCATAGCTTCTGCCAGTCCGCTTGTTAGGACCTCACTTGTGATGGGGCCAGGAGGGAGTGGAGGAAAGACTGGTAGCTCAACAGCTGCTATTAAAGCAGATGTTCCACATCCGTATGCTCCACTACACCCCGTGCTGAGCCCTCCCTGTGTGAGCTGACCCTACGCACAGTAACACAACACACAGCTCAGTAACAATGTGTTCTATGACCCCCGAGCTCCAGGGCAGGGCTTCTGAATCCAATGCCCAACATGAGAGAAAACTAGCTGTAGGAAAGAAAACATATTTAGTAAGTATTTTTGTGAATTCTTGAATAAGAAAATGTACACTCAAAGCATTTAATCCCAGACTAAAACTAGTTTGCCTGGCGTAAGGAAGAACATACAGCTATTAATCCTATAACTGTAGATGTTTCTAAATTGTTGTTTTATCTATTATATTGAAATAACTCCAAAGTCCAGCTTCGACCTTAGAGCGACTTTGTTTAAAAAGGCACATTTTTAAATGACTAGGGCACACCACACTGCTTTAAAGGCTCTATGGGGCTGTAGTCCGGTGTGCAGACTACTGGTTTCCTACTTTATTCAAAGGACACATCTCTGACAGCCATAAGGACCATTAGCTCAACAGTGTTCAATGTGCTGCTGTGAGTTCTCTGTGGTATTCAACAGCACTAATGAGTCGTCACAAAGACCAACGATGTATGTGTCGCCGCTCGGTGCGAGTAGCCACATACACAGTGTGACGTGTTGGGGGGCGAAGGTGGAACCTCTCTCAGTCTGCTGATATTGAAAGAATGTGCTCTTGAAGGGCAACAGGGGAGCAGCACACTGAATACAGAACAACACATTGTGCTTAGCTTTTTTAATAAAGATACATCTGCCGTTATGTCACGGTTGGCAACCGTTAAGTAACCCAGTGCTTTGAGTTAGTGGGCGAGCCAGAGTTCTCCTGCCACAGGGCCTGGTGTGGCTCACATAGCAATACCCCAGCCCCTTGAGTTCTTCTCTGGGTGCTATTCCAAGCAGATTGCATTGGAAACGTGCAGCCCTCAGCTTTATTAGATACTAATTAAAACGTTGATTTATGATTTCGAAACAATTCACTCATCAAATTCCTTGCTCAAGATGGAGCTCGAATTTGACTTCTG